>NC_043710.1:42634571-42636126 GCF_006229205.1 Suricata suricatta
AGGAACCGTGAGATTGGGATGTGAGCCGAAACCGGGAGACCGGCACGTAACCAACAAAGCCACCCAGGTGCCCCTTCCCTGGAGATTTATATATTAGCCTTAAGCTGGGTGATAGCAGGATATAATCTAAACGATCTGCACACACGAAGGTCTAAACTTCCTTGAATTTACTTGTAAATCAGGGATGGGCTCAGAGGAGAATAGCTTTGTAGTTTACACGAGGAGGAAGAACTCACCGCTCTGCCAGTCTGCCACGAGGAGAGAGAGGACGAGCAGGGTAGCGGCACAGAGTGAGAGATACACATACGCACACAGAATCACAAACAGCCTCCAGGATCCTGGCTGTCAGCACAGAGCCCCACCCCAGCTCCAACTCACCAACCTGGAGAATGGGACCTGAGCGGAAGAGGGAGGCTTCACTGACTGAGCCACCAAGGAGCCCAAAACAGAGCGAGCGTTAGACCCCAATTCCTGAGTCCGGAACTTCCTCCCTCATTGTGGGAGCAGCACCCTAAGTTAAGCGAGAGGAAACCTGATATAGAAGCATCTTGGAAGCTAGGAGTCCCCATCATAGAAGCACAGAATTCGAAGGGAATGAGACCTGGAAGAAGGCAGGTGGGTTCTAGGAAACGCAAAGGCATCTGGGGACTGAGGATAGGGTTGCACCGTTGCCCGGGTAGTTGCCAGGATCACCAGGATCACAACAACGTACCCGGGTGGGATTTCAGCTCTGCCTGGGAGAACCACCGAACTGGGGTCACTGCCCGCCTGCCACAGCCCGTGATGCCGTCCCCACCCTCTGTGGCTGGAACACTAGACTTGCCACCACGGTTACGCTTGCCGCTTGCCGCGCTGGGAAAGTGTGCAGAGGCTGAGGATTGGATGCTGCTTGCTCAGATCCAGAGATCCCGGGAAGAGTGAGAAGGTTTGCACTCTCTGTGCTGAGGGCAGCAAGTCAGGACCTCGGACCTCCAGGCAGGAGAGGAGCAGAATGATCAGTGGAGAGGTCCTAATCCCTCCAGTTGGATGGTTCGTTCTTGGAG
Organism: Suricata suricatta; assembly: GCF_006229205.1. Taxonomy (NCBI): domain Eukaryota; kingdom Metazoa; phylum Chordata; class Mammalia; order Carnivora; family Herpestidae; genus Suricata; species Suricata suricatta. The sequence goes on from NC_043710.1 coordinate 42,635,615, forward strand.
AGGGTCGAATTACCACAAAATTGCATATTAGGGGGCACGCCTAAAATTGAGAGTGAGCGCTCGGCACTGAGCGGCTCAGTCAGTTGGGAATCCCGCATTGGCTCAGGTCTCGATCTTCCGATTTGTAAGTTCAAGCCCTGCATGAAGCTCAATGCTGTCAGCCTGTTAGCGCATAGTGCTCCTCAGACCCTCAGTCCCCATTTCTCTGTCCCTTCCCTGCCTGCGCTCTCCCCAAAATAAATAGTTTTGAAAAATGAGAGTGAGTGCAGGTATGATACCAGCAGATCAGAATCATGCAGCGTGTGCACATGATCCTGTGAGAGAGAGACTGGGAGGCAGACTTGGGCTCTGATTCAGAGTGAACCCACCAGGATGTCCCATGTGTCAGACCCTCTGTGCCTGCCTGTGCTCCGGGGACTGGGCACATGATTTGGAGACAGAAATGAGTTTGTGTGTGTGAAAGCTTTGAATGTGAGCGTTAGTGTCCACAGGGACTCTTCAGTCCCTTCAAG
>NC_043710.1:42636226-42680200 GCF_006229205.1 Suricata suricatta
GTCGGTTAAGCCTCCGACTTCGGCTCAGGTCAGATCTCACGTTCGTGGGTTCGAGCCCCGCGTCAGGCTCTGTGCTGACGGCTGGCTCAGAGCCTGGAGCCTGCAGCCTGCTTCCGGTTCTGTGTCCTTCTCTCTCTGCCCCTTCCCCTCTCATGCTCTGTCTCTCTCTGTATCAAAAATAAATAAAACATTAAAAAAATTTTTTGAAAAAAAAATAAAAAAAGAAAGAAAAAGCAAATTTTGGAGGCCGGAAGACAATGGGATAATATATAAAAATCACTTTAAAAAAAAGTGGTATCTGGCAAAACTGTCCTTCAAAAGTGAGAGAGAAATTAAGACATACTCAGATAAACAAAAACTGAGGGAGCTCCTTACCACTAGCTCTGCCTTGCAAGAAAAGCTGAAGGGTATTTTTCAGGGGGAAATAAGAGGACACTAGATAATAACTCAACACCATACGAAGAAATAAAGACCTCAATAAAGGTATACACATGCATAATAATAAAAGCTAGTATAATTTTAACAATGAATTATAACACCAATTTTATTTTTTACTTGATTTAAAAGATGAATATATATTTTTAATTAAAAAGATAGAATAAAAGTAAGCCATGGTCAATGGCCAAAACACTAGTGAATATAAAGTAGAAAAGTACAGATACTCGTGACAACAGGGGTATCAGTTGGGGTTCTCCAGAGAAACAGAAAAACAGAATCTGCAAGAGATGCTATTCATAATATACAAATACATATGGTGTTAAATTATTTACATTTATATACGTAAATTATAATTAGCTGGACCATCTGCTCAGGGTCTCGCAAGGCTGCATTCAAGATATTGACCAGAGCTGCAGTCTCATTTGAGGCTCATTGTTCTCTTCTAAGCTCATGTTGGTTGTTAGAATGTATTTCCCCAAATCCACAGAATCCATGGTGGCTTGCTTCTTCAAGGCCAGCAGGGGAATATCTCTCTTGAGAAAAGACCCAGTTTTTCTTTGAAGCATTTTCCCCTAATTAAGTCAAACCAACCCATGACAGTCTCACTTTTGAGTAACAGAAAATCAATGGATATGGATTTTATATACATATGCAAAATCTTTCTACTTTGTCATCTAAGGTAATCTAATCATAGAAGTTATAGATGCTTCCCTAGTCAAGTGGAAGGGACAGTGCAGTGGTGCAGCTAGAGAGTGGGAATCTTGGGGACCGTATCAGAATTCCACGGAGCAGAATCCACCCTTTGACTCCCAGAGATTCACGCCCTGCTCACAGGCAAAATACACTCACCATCTTTCCATGTTTCTAAAAATCTCATTCCATCAGCTAATGCCCAAAATTTCATCCAAGTTAATTCCAGATGTAGACGAGGTTCCTGGATGTAATCCATTAAGTACAACTCCTGGGACAATTACTTCCCATCCCTGGAAAAGTAAAACTAAAGAGACAGTCCCTTACATACCCAACATACAATGATGGGACAGACATAGGGTAACAGCTATAGACTTTCTGGTTCAAAAGGGGCAGAAAATGGAAGGTAAAAAGGAGTAATTGGTACATGGTAATTCTAAAAATCCACCGGTCAAATGACTCTTGATTGGATTTCAAGGCCTGAGAACAATCTTCCCTGGCTCTCAGCTCTGCCCTTTGAATCATCCTTCCTTTTTTGTGCAAAATAATACATTTTACAACTCTGTTGTGTTATAAGCCTGCTTCTAATGCGTAGAATTTGTGGGCCCAACAGCCTCACTTAATTTTGTACTTTTCTTGTACCTTTTAGTCCAAACTGGCAGTATTTCTGCTAAAACTTTTTTCTCCCAACAACCTTGCAGGTCTTCCAAGGTTTCATAGGGATCTGCTCCATTAGACAAAAGATACACCCACAAATCTTTTCAAGAAAATGCTGTCTCTGTCCGTGGCTCCCACAGAAATAGTTAAGGGACCATGTTAAGTCTCCCGGAGACCCTCTGATTTGAGTGAAAGGATCTGTAAGGCAGACTCTGAATATCTCAGAAGAACACTTAGTATAACTAAATACTCTGACCTTTTGATCTTTCTTAGGTTTTAGCAAAATGCTGTAATGACCTCAGCCTTTTCTCTAGAGCATATTTTCCTAAAAATGAATCTCTTAAACTTAGCATCTGCTATCTGGAAACACTAAGCTTTTTTCAAAATCAGTAGATTTGTGTTCTTTTTTGCTTGAGTGTTTTAAGAATTCTTCCTCAATTTATCTCCTGTTTCTTAAATTCTAGTATAAACAAGAAAAAAACTAGGTGGCACTTTCAACACTGCTTGGAAATCTTCTTAGCTATATATGCAAGTTTATCACTTACAATTTGTCCTTTTAACATAACTGCAGGAGGTAATTATGCTAAAGTTCTGTATTTATATAGTAAGACCTCCCCTTCCCCAGTTTCCAATAACATGTTCCTCACTTCCTTCTAAATCCTCACCAGCAGTGTCCTTAAAGTCCAGATTTCGGGGCGCCTGGGTGGCTCAGTCGGTTGAGCCTCCGACTTCGGCTCAGGTCAGATCTCACATTCGTGGGTTCGAGCCCCGCATCAGGCTCTGTGCTGACAGCTAGCTCAGAGCCTGGAGCCTGCTGCTGGTTCTGTGTCTCCTTGTCTCTCTGCCCCTCCCCCTCTCATGCTCTCTCTCTCTCTCTCTCTCTCTCTCTCTCTCTCTCTCTGTGTCAAAAATAAATAAAACATTAAAAAATTAAAAAAAGTTTTAAAGTCCAGATTTCTACTACAGTCTGCTCAATGGAATTTTTAACTTTCTCATGCATGCTTTTCAAAACTCTTCCAGCCATTGCCTGATCTCTGGTTCCACAACTGCTCTCACATTCCCACGTATTTGTTACAGCACAATCCCACTTCTAGGTATTAAAATCTGTGTTTATCTATTGCTGCATAACAAATTAGCACAAATTTAGCAGTTAAAAAAAAAACCCATACATTCCGGTAACTATTGCCTTAGTTCCAGCACTCATTCACTTCATGCCTGGATTGTTGCAATAACTTCCTCTTGGCTTCTTGTTGTGGTCTGGCCCTCTCCTATTCAGTCTACCCTCTTCACTTAAATGAGAAAATATGATCATGTTGCTCCTCTACTCAAAGAGCTTCTGAAATTCCTATTGTCTATAGTGTTTGACAGAGCATAAGATTTTTCACAGTATGGTCCCAGCCTAGATTTTCAACTTCTCTTTATCCAGTTTCCCACCACCACCACCACCACCACCACCACCACCACTACTACTACTACTACTTACTACTGCTCAAGTATACTGTTCATGGCCCTAAGTCTTTATGTATATTATCTCCTTTGCCTAAGTTGTCCATTAATGAGCCCTCTTCCTTCATCTGCTCAGCAAAGTCTTCTCTGTCCTTCTTTGGCCAAAGCATATGGTACCCTTTCTGTGATGCATACAATGATACCTTCCTCTTCACTCAGCTTGGCAGAATTACCCTTTCCTTTGTACTCTTTAAATTCATGTCTCAAAGTATGATCTATGCACTGGTAGCATTGGCATCTTCAGGTGACTCATGTGCATTATGAGTCATATTATTATTTTAAAATATAGATTCTAATTCAGTACATCTGAGCTGGGAACAAACACCCCAATGATGCCGATGCTGCTGATTTAAAGAGCATACTCTGAGCAGCAAGGTTAACAGCATTTTTATTATAGCTCTGAATGCATGATAGGAATTGGTTAACACCTTTCTCTCCTTTCTTATATTCTAAGTATCTTAAAGGCTGGAGTTGTTTATCTCTTTTTCTTTGCCAGTCTCCGGAGTGCCTCACACAGCACTCAATAGTTAGAGAATGCTAATAAGTTAATAGCTGTGTTTTACAGAAAAGAGTGATGTATAGATCCCTTATACAAGCTGTTAGCACTAAATGTACCTGTTTGAGATTGTGCAGTGAGGACTTAGGGAACTATGCACTAAGATTGGAAGAGAGATGGTCAGGGACAGGAAAGGGGGTCCAAATCCTATCCTTTAGATGAAGATTCAGAACAGAGTCTAGATCAAGAAGAATCTTTCTTTGTTGTTCTTTGTTTTTGTATCCAAGTCTTAATCCTTGGATTAAGTGTAGGGCACTTGGGTGGTTCACTCAGTTAAGCGTCTGACTCTTGGTTTTGGCTCAGTTCGTGATCTCATGGTTCATAGGTTTGAGCCCTGCATCAAGCTTTGTGCTACTAGCAGCACACAACCTTCTTGAGATTCTCTCTCTCTCTCTCTCTCTCTCTCTCTCTCTCTCTCTCTCTCTCTTTCTCACTCTCTCTCTCTCTCTGTATCTTCCCTGCTTGCCTGTGCTCCCTCTCTCTCAAAATAAATAAACAAACATTAAAAAAAAGGACAGAGGGACTAAAATCCATGATAACTCACCTTTAACATCTAACACTGATAACTATCTGTTCCTTTTCTCCAGTTTTTATTATGATAAAATACACACAATATTTACCATCTTAACCAGTTTTCAGTATACAGTTAATGGTATTATATACATTTACAATGTTGTGCAATCATCACCACTACCCATCTCCATAACTCTTTTCATTTCCCAAACTGAATCTCTGTACCAATCAAATACTAACTCTCCATTCCCTTCTCCTAGCCCCTGGCAACTGCCTGAAAAGTAGCTGAATTCCTTTCAACCATTATAAAGGATAATTGAAGCCACACACTGCAAAAAAGTAGATGTTATTTGAAGTGATTGTCATTTCTCATAAGCAATTTTAAAGTCCAAGTTTTTTTTCCTGTGAGCACACATCTCTAAATCATGAGGTAAAATAGTGGAAAAATAAGATTCTATTTATAAATCAGTCCTAGAAACAAATTTCCACAATCTTCCAGACGTACAGGAGAGAACAACAGAGGAAAACAGAAAACAAGAGAGTACAGGAGATAATTGTTTCTTCCTACTTCCAAAAAAAGGCGTAGTATTTTAACGACCAATACTAACTCTGAGACTTTGCCAGAATTGGGAACCACCTCTAAGATAATGGGAGACCTTTTGGGTGTTTCGCTACTAGGATAAAGACCAAATGGTGCCATAGCCTGAAGAGTTATTACGTTTGCGTGTTTTCAACTTAAGTCTAAGGCAGACCCAGGCAAAAATATTGCCTCCTTTTCCTCTGCCCTTACACCTAAGAACACAGTTTAGCCTATTCAACTCCTACTCCAATAAAAAGCCTAGTTTGTAAAGAACCACGGTCACCTCAAATAGTCGTACCAGCAATAAAACTGAGGATTCCTGCCCAATTCTTGCCCATTGTACTAGATCTACTTATCCCAAGATAACATTCTTCCAGCACATTTATAATTTAATTTGTAATCTCTTATGATAGGAAATTTACATCCTCGCCCCAAAAGACCATTCATAGTAAATACTGAGTTCCTTTCAGTTCAAAGATTTATATATGAAAATTTAGTTGCCTTTCCTATAAGAAACCATCCATTTCAAATAACTGGTTTAAAAATACTTTAAAAAATTGTTGGCCTAATGAATCTGTTCTCTAATTAACAACCAAGAACATTTGAATAGCACTTTACTATTTTCAGTTATTGTTCTCATTATGCACATGAGGAAAAATTAAAATTCAGAGAAGGTCAAGTGTTATCAACCTCTAGTCTCATGCTTTCACATTGTATGACTCCTCTAGAATATTATGATGCTTTGTACTAACATACCAGCGTTTAAATATATTAAATGGAAATAACAGAAATACTCAATTCTTGGAGAACTGGAGCATGAACAACAAAATCTAAGAAGTATGTGTTTCACACGAGTCCAGCTTCCCCTAGCAATATAAACCACTAGTAAGCTTCTACAGAAACCTAGGGTAATTCTTGTAAAGCCTGGTTTAAAAAAGGATTTAAGGCCCAACTTGAAATACCACAACTGCCAAATGGCAATGCTCTACTCCTTCTAAGCATTCACAATTTGGTTTAAAAAAAATTTTTTTTTTATGTTTTATTTATTTTTCGAGAGAGAGAGAGAGACAGCATGAACAGGGGAGGGTCAGAGAGAAACGGAGACACAGAATCTGAAGACAGGCTCCAGGCTCGGAGCTAGCTGTCAGCCCAGAGCCTGACACGGGGCTCGAACCCACAAACCGTGAGATATGACCTGAGCTGAAGTCAGACACTTAACCGACTGAGCCACCCAGGAGCCCCAGCATTCACAATTTGTGTCGATATCTAGATTTGCTCTCTCACTGGGCTCCAACTCCCTGAAATCGGGCCAAGTCTGCCTTCCTCACCTCATCCTCAGCGCCTCGCACAGCCTGGCTTGCTGCTGCATAGGAATGGATGGATTCAAAACAAAACAGGTGAGCTCAGCTAGTGCCAATGCTCTGGAAACCTGTCTCCCTCCGAGGTCAGGACACCGTTCCAATCCCAAGATTGAGTCCTATCCTTGCCCCTGCAGATAGCGGCCTAGCTGCTGTCTGCAGGTCACTCAGCATTTCTGTGCCGAACTTTCCTTCCCTAGGCAGTGGGAGAGACCGGAAGTAGCTGCGCACAGTGGTTTTGAGTTTACCTGAAGGCACCTGGGAAGGAAGGCTGGCCCACAGAGGCGCAGTCTTCGTGTTTGCAATGAGGTTGCCCCTGGCTGGTCATGGCGACACTGCTCACTCTGTGCTGTAGGACCCCGCATGGATTTTTAGTCATAAATTCATTCGCTTTCACAATTATTTTCCAAAGCCCATCTTGGCTTTAGGGCCTTCACATGCGCTTTCTAATCCCCACGGGAAACACCTAAACCTCAAATGCAAACATCCAAGAACATCCTGTTAACCATGAATTTGTTTCTAGAATTCGGACGCCTCCTTTTCCCAAGAAGCTGTGGGTGTAACCTGACTAGAATGGCAGGCAGCCCCGCAGGGCCATGAAGACCATCCAGGACTGGTTCCCAGAGGAAAGCCGTGGTCGCCTACACGCGGCTCTGGGCGTGGCCTGGACACCAGTGCGCAGGCACAGGAGCACCACCTCTGCTCTCATTGGGGCCGGGAGTTTAAAACCAGGTTCACTTGGGCACCGAGAGCGTGGGGACCATGACTACGCTGGAGTTTCCTCGTTGGGGGTGAGGCCTCAAAAACATCTATCCCCAACGCAAGAAGTGGATTTCCCTATGCAAGTTAGAATATGGGGGACAGGGGGAGGGGAGAAGGTCCTGGAAGCTCTTGCCCGAAGCCTGGTGTCAGGGCCACAGCGGAAGGCCGGGCCCTCCCGGCCGGTAGCCGGTAGAGCTGTAAATCACTGTATACCTGGTTCTGCTTCCTCATAAAGACGTGGGGCAGTTCGCCTGAGGCGGCCAGTGAGTAGATGGTACAGATAAATGGCAGCCCCGATGGCTGCAGCACAAAGAGCAGGAGAAAGAGCCTGCCTCCAAGCACTCCTACGTCCTCCTTAGTCCCCCCAAGCCCAAAACTGGGACTGCAAATCCCCGTCATCCTGGGACCAGCTCGTCTTTCAGTCTCCCCGCACTCCCACTGGCCTTATACGGTTCTATGGCCATTGGCTAGCTGATTGAAGGACCCTCGAGCTCCCCAGGATCATAACTCCTGGTTTTGCCTGGCTCTGAACGGCTGTGAGGAGGTAGGTGTGACCTTTTGGATCTAGGCTCTGCTCTAGACCTGGTGAGGCAGGAGCCGAATGGCGGTTTACAGAGGGTTGACGCCAAAAGCAGTGAGGACATGTTAGCATAGCCTCCCTCACTGGGCTAGTGGATCCCACCTCCCTTGTAGCTAGCCCTTTATTAGGGTGTCTTTTTAAGAACAAGATGCCAGGGGCTCCAGGGTGGCTCGGCCAGTTAAGGGTTAAGCCTCAACTTCAGCTCAGGTCATGATCTTCTGGTTCCTGAGCTCAAGCACGTGTCAGGCTCTGTGCTTACAGCTCAGAGCCTGGAGCCTGCTTTGGATCTGTCTCCCTCTCTCTACTCCTCCCTCACTTGTGCTCTCTCTCTCTCTCTCAAAAATAAACAAACATTAAAAAAAGAAAAAGGAACAAGGTCCTAAGCTGAACCTGATTATTTTCAAAATCTCCATCAGGAAATTGACCATCAGTCTAAAGAGAAAATAATTTTACTATTTTGCATGTTTTATTATTCATCTGATTTTCTTCCCTTCTTGTTGAAGGGATTCAGAATAAGCCTCACCGAAATGTGCCACTTTGGCCTGTGGGTTAATTTGAGCTAAAGATAATTAAGGCTCATAAGATTCTGGAAGAGCTTTTACCTCTTCCTTAACTGCCTAAAATAACTTAGATAGAGGGGCCTGGTCTAGGACCTATCACCAGAAATAACTACAAGAGTACAAGCTAGGTGTGGTGAGCTGTGGGGACGTTGGCAACACTTGTTTGTTCAAATTAGACAAATATCTAATTACCAAATTCTAATTACCTGTCTGCTCTTCTTAAAGCCCTATAAATTACCCTACTCCCCTTTGAAGCCCCAGATTCTTATCCTATTCCTTAACTCAATTTGGTGTATGAGCTCCCAGACTTGGCCTTGAGTCTCATATTTTTTTATTGCTCCTACACACATGAAATTAAATGTATTTCTCCATTTACTCTGTCTTATGTCAGTTTAACTAATACAAGAGCCACAAGAATCTAGGAGGGTAGGGGGAAAATACCCCCCTCCCAAACACATATTATGATGTGAAGCATTTTTATATGTGATTAACTCAGGTTACTTATCTTTCCATTCTGTGGTCTTCTAGTAAAATGTAAAAGTAATTGTCTGAGATCATGCTAAATTCAGTTCTCAATTTTTTACCAGAGGCTAGTGGAGATGACTCAGGATGGATATGGGGACTGCAGGTGAAACACTGATGCTGAGACACCAGGAGCAGAAGAATATCACATGAAAGATGTCTGAGGTCAGTCACGCCGTGCTGACAGTCCTCCCCGTGCACAGCATTGCAGCCAGCACCACTGTGCCTCCTTTGCACATTCCGTTATGTGCATTCACAATTGCATTTCATCAGAATTGAAGAAAGAGTCAAAGAAGTAACAAGCCATATTGGAGCCTGAGATAAGAGAGAAAAATGACATATCTGGCGTTAGCATGTTAAAATTTTGATATTTGGTTCATCATGGATTTTTGCCTTAATTTTGATTTTAAAGTGTTATATTAAAATATTACCAAGATTTAGGGGTTCCCTTAAGTTTTGCCCCCCAAGTAAATGCCTCACTTCCCTACTAGTTCCAGCCCTGGGAGGTAGAGTACCCAGATGATGATTTTGATGACAAAGTGGTATGTAGAAACAGGTTTACCCACTTGGATTTACCTGGCACTCCTAGGAGTCAGCACTGAGCTATGGCTGGCAAAGCAGTTGAGCTTCTGGATGGGATTTGGGGAGCCTTATGAAAGTCTCTCTCTGACCACAAAAAAAAAAAGTACTCCCCCTTGCCTTATGCTCAACCTCTACCAAATCATTTATACGTTAAGCATTCCCCAAAACAAGCTACACTGGAAAATGTAAACCCTGATAGCAGGAGAGTACAATGAGAAGTTTCTAAAACTGTGCTTATCTGTGTATGAGTTTGTTCCATTTTATTAGAAGCAAGACAGAATGGGAGGCATGATGACAGTGATTTGTTGGAGGTGGTGGCATGGCGATGATGGTGGTGGTAGGTATGGGGTTTCAACAAAGGGATGCAGAAAAGGAAAAGGAGGGTTTCAGTAAGAAACTTACTTTCTTCACAATTTTCCAAAGTCTGGACAGCTGTAGAGAGATAACATTTCTCCCAGGAGTCATTCCTGCTGTGTCCTGGGGATGCTCAGCTGACCACCCCTGCCACTGCCTTTCCTCCAGCTCTGTACCGGACCATCATCTAGTCTTGACATCATCTTTCTTGTATTCAAATAGATTAGAAGTCTAGAGTGGATGAACCCTTTATTACCATCAAGTTAAAGACCCTCTTCCAAAGTGGTATCTGAGACTCAAAGGATGTATAATGCTCTATCTAAGGTCACACTAGACATCACCAACACTAAAAGATACCTTCAGAGTGGGAAAAAAAATTTGCAAATGACATATATGATTAATGGAGTAGTATCCAAAATCAATAAAGAACTTATAAAACTCAATACCCAAAAAACCAAATAATCCATTTAAAAAGTTGGCAGAAGCCATGAATGTACTCAGTCGGTTAAGCATCTGGCTTCAGCTCAGGTCATGATCTCATGGTTTGTGGATAAAGAAGATATGGTATCGGGGCACATGGGTGGCTCAGTTAGTTGGGCGTCCAACTTTGGCTCAAGTCATTATCTCACAGTTCGTAGGTTCGAGCCTTGCACTGGGCTCTGTGCTAACAGCTCAGATTTGGATTCTGTGTCTCCCTCTCTCTGCCCCTCCCCTGCTCACACTCTGTCTCTCGAAAATAAACGTTAAAAAAGGAAGAAGATATGGTATCAAAATACAATGAAATATTACTCAGCCATAAATAAAGAATGAAATCTTGTCATTTGCAATGTTGTAGATGGTACTGGGGAGTATTATGCTAAGTGAAATAAATCAGAGAAAGACAAATACCATTTGAGTTCATGCATATGAGGAACTTAAACAAAAAAGAGATACTTGGGGAAAAAGAGAGGCAACCTAGGAGACAGACTCTTAACTATAGAGAACAAACTGAACCTTACTAGATGGGAGGTGATTGGGGGTGTTAAATCAGTGATAGGTACTAAGGAGGGCACTTGTGATGAGCACTGAGTATTGTATGTAAGTGATGAATCACTAAATTCTACACCTGAAACTAATATTACACTGTATATTAACTAACTGAAATTTAAATAAAAACTTGAAGAAAAAAAAAGCCCCAGATTTATCAACACAGAATCACTTGAGTTGAGAAACTTTCAATCTATTTATTAGGAAATTTTAGGATTTACTCTGAAATAAATGGGTAAATATATAATTTTCTGTTGCAAAACTGGAAGTTTCCCACACATTAATATCTTTGGGTTATTTTTGTATTGACATTTCATTTATCCTTACAATCAGTTTAGTCTTATTTTTTAAAAATATTTTTAAAAAATTTTTTTAACTTATTTTTGAGAGACAGAGACAGCGTGAGCAGGGGAGGGTCAGAGAGAGAGACACACACAGAATCTGAAGCAGGCTCCAGGCTTTGAGCTGTCAGCACAGAACCTGATGCAGGTCTCGAACCACAAACCGTGAGATCATGACCTGAGCTGAAGCTGGCCGCTTAACTGACTGAGCCACCCAGGCACCCCATGATCGGTTTGGTCTTAAAAGGCTTTACTACATTTAAAAACTATTTTTAAAATTTATTTATCTTGACAAAGAGAGGGCCTGGGGAAGACAGAGAGACAGCACAAGCTGGGGAGGGGCAGAGAGAAGGAGAGACAGAATCCCAAGCAGGCTCCTTTTCATCAGTGCAGAGCCCAATGCAGGGCTCAGACTCACAAATTGTGAGATCATGACCTGAGCCAAAATCACAAGTCAGATGCTTACCTAACTGTGCTACCCAGGTGCCCCGACTTAAGTACATTTTCAAAAGCACATCCATTACCCTAAAAAGCAAACAAACAAACAAACAAACCAGGTATCTTAACAAACATGGTAGAAAAAAAGTCGGTGGACTAATGTATCTTAGTAAAAAGTCTATAGTGGAATTGCATAAATGTTGATTTTTTTTTAGATGGATATAATTGGGAATACTGTTACTAATGCAAGTTTAACAAATTAGTGGAATGTAAGTATCTCCTTTTTTGTCTCAAGTTTTAGTTTGGGGACCTTTCATATTTATGTGTCAATTTCTTTTTTTTTAATTTTTTAACGTTTTTATTTATTATTGAAAGACAGAGAGAGACAGAACATGAGCATGGGAGGGGCAAAGAGGGGGAGACACCAAATCCAAAGAAGGCTCCAGGCTCTGAGCTGTCAGCACAGAACTGGCCGCGGGGCTCAAACAAACCGTGAGATCATGACCTGAGTCAAACTCAGACACTTAAGTGACTGAGCCACACAGGTGCCCCTGTGTGTTAATTTCTTTAGAACATAATCTTACAATTAGGTTTACAGTCAAATTTTTAAAATTATCCCCATATTCACACATGGTAAAGCTACATAAATGGAATTAAAATGAACATCTTTCTTCATACATGATTCTCTGTGTTTGAGATAATTTTTTGGTATAAATTTCCAAATGTAGCACATTACATATATTAAGGTTCTTGTGAGAAACACAACCAATAGGAGAGGGACAGAGAGATAGATAAAAAGGAGATTTATTATAGGAATTGGTTCATGTCATTATGGAGGCTGGGAGATCGTATTGATGAGGTTTTGGGATGATGGGCATTTGTGGGGTCCAGAGCCTATGGCCACAAAAGAATTCTTGAAGATGTCTTTGGTGCAATAAGGTGATTTTATTAAAGCATGGGGACAGGACCCATGGGTAGGAAGAGCTGCACCGTAAGTTTGGGGGTGACCGTTTTATGAAGTCGGGGGAGATAAAGTCAAGAGGGAGTTTTCAAAGAGACTTTCACATGCTAGAGACTTATTGGAGGCCTAGCTATTTTCCAGCTAAGGTTGTTTTTCCCTCTAGCGAAGCATTAACATTAAGATAGTAGGGAGTTCCTGGACTTTAGACTGTGATAGGATTGCCTTTGGCAAACTGGTAGAGACTCAACATTTTGACCATTTGTCTTTTGTCCTTTCCCACTTTTGGGTAGCTGGGAGTGTCCAAGGAATCTCATGAATAGAGGGGTAGGGGTGTGGTGCTAGTTTGTGCTTTGTCCGGCAGCCTGCCTCATCTTCCCATTTTACTATGATCTGCTTCCTGTTAACTAGAGAGCCAGGAAAGCCAGTGGTGTAAGTCTGAGTGCAAGGGCTCAAGAGAACCAGGAGCACCAGTGTCTGAGGACAGGAGAAAACAGATGTCTCCACTCAAGCAGAGTTCAAATTTGCCCTTCCTCTGCCTTTTTGTTGTGTTTAGGCGCTCAGCTCACCACCCTCAGTGAGGGCCATCTTCTTTACTAATTCTATGGATTCAAATACTAATCTTTTCCAGAGACACCTTCTAAGGACACACCCAGAAATAATGTTTTATCAGGTATCTGGAAATCCCTTAGCTCAGCTCACACATGAAATTAACCATCACATTACAATACTGCTGAATTACTAAGCAACATTCCCACTTGGGTACCCTGCTACCTGAATTTGTAAACTCTCCAAGGACAAGTGCTACAGTTCTTTTTGATAATATCCTAATAGACTTGCATCCATTTCATTTTCTTTCTGCTTCACCTCACAATAGACTCTTTAATATAAGGTTTTTGGCTCTCTCCTTTGAGAACTATAATCTCTGTACAGTTTGGAACACTCCAGTTAACTAGAGATCTTCAAATCCTGCCAAGATAAGAGGAAGGGCCAGCCTTAGAAAAATATTGTCGTGTTCACACTTGGATTGATCCAAAAGCAGTGTTTTATCCTAAACCCTAAAATACAGTTTTTCAGTAACTGTTCTCTCAGGAGAAATGAAAACTTTTCAAAAAATGCATTTTGGCTACATGATATTGATGAGGGAGCATACGGCATGCTGGGGGCCAAGCACATACTAACCACCCCTCAGGTGGGATATGTCTGATATTCCTCAGGTACTCCTGGCTGCCCTGGAACAAATGGTTAAATAAAGGGGAAAAGAAATGGTTAAACTGATAGTCTCCATCTGTTTACAAATATCTTTTCAATAGCCTAATCTCCTGGAACTCCCTGCTTGTCTTTGCTAGAGGGAAAAAATAATTCTAGCCAACAATAGCTAGGCCTTCAGTATTCAGTGAGTTGTCTTTAGCATATGGAAATCCCTTTAAGAAACTTCCTCCTGACTTTATTTCCCCCAGCTCCATTGTTGTATATAACCAGTCCCTCTTCACAGCTCTAGTGTAGCTCTTTCTGCCCCTAGGTCCTGTTCAGTGCTTTAAGAAACCACCCTTTTTCATCAAAGACTATCCCATCACTCCAAAACCCCATCAATATTGTGATTATAATGAGAGATAGATATTTGACCCTTTCTGGAGCATAGCTCCTAAAACTCTTGGAATTTCCTAAGTGATGAGAGTGATAAAGGTGTCTCTTACTATGTTAGTGAGGTGACGTGTGGAAAGCACCTAGGGGCTGGTTGCCAGTGGAGCTTGCTAAGTGTTAGAGGATTAAAACTTTCAGCCCCACCCTCTGACATCCTGAGAGGGAAGAGGGGCTGAAGATTGAGTTCCATTCACCTCAGCCTTGTGTGGGGACCACTCCTCCCCAGAGTGGACCTTTTGGTTGTGTACCTGGTGTATGTGTGTGTGATTGTTTCTGTAACTCCACTGGACCAGATCCTATGGAGTTTGAGTGGGCCCTAACCTGCGGTTCCGTGGTGACCTCATATGACTGAAGGCAGAATCAGGACCGGGTCCTGATCCATGTCAGGGGTTTATACTGACCTGCCAAAGCCAAGAGGCACCTAATTCTCCTCGAGGAGAGTGGCCAGGTGGGCACAGCGAATGTCCTCCCAAGCTTACCACCATCTTGTCCTATTACTTGCTTTCTGTCTATACAAAAACCCATAACCTAAGGAGATAGCAGCTCGCCTCTAGCTGAGCTTTCTCCTCCCCGATTCAGGGATCTCCCCTTGGTGCCGAAAACGGAAACTGCCCCTGCCAGGCTGGGGTCCTCCTGTGGAGCTTCCAGTCCAGAACCCGAACTATACTCCATCAACTAATTGGGTAAGTTCCCTGATTATCCAAGCCTCCCCTGGGATCCTGTCCGCAATCGCACATGTGTCAGGACCCCCTCCGATTCTCTGGCTTCTTGGTCGTGGGGGACAGCCCACAACCCAGATGCCTCTGTTCTGTCTGGGCCTGTGACCAGAGAGATGACCCTGACACGTTCCAGGACTTTTCTGGATCAAAGGAACAATCTAGGGGATGCCCTTCATTGTCCTGCAATTCTCCGACACCTTAAAATGGAGAACAACAAATCTAAACCAGTTATTTCCTGTATCATCAGAACAGGAGTTTGTCCCAATGTGCAATTGGCCCCTGTGTCTTTGGATACCTGTCCTTGTATTGCCCACCCAGCATAGAAAGGGCGCCAGGGGTCTAGGCAGAGCCAGCAATCTTTTTTGGTGAGGTTTGTAGAGTTTAAGATGCCGTAAGTCAGGTTGAAGATAGTGTAAATTACTGGTTTTGGCCAAGGGGGTGGCGGCTTGATCGGTGGGTTATTTGGGGGAATTTTAGTAACATTAAGGTTTGAAGCAGCTCAGGTAGGGGCAAGAGCCTTTGGGGTGGACTTAGGTTTCCGAGTTGTAGCCAGTGGAGCTGCAGGTCCACCTGCCACTGGGGAAGGAAGTACTAGTTGTTTCTGGATGGAGAATAGAAAGCCTATGTCATGACCAGGGAGCCAAAGACCGATGCCCCATACCTTTCCCACCATCCAGTTTTCTGTTTTACCCTTGGAGGTGAGCTGGATAGAGATTGGATTTCTTTTGGTTGGGTTAGTTTGGTTATTGGTTCGAACAAGGGTGATTAAGTTTTTATCTTGTGTGACCCATGGGGCGATAGTCTTACAACCCCAAGCAACGCAGAAGTACTCTCCCATGCCCCTGCAGGTTTCAGAGTTACCAGTCCCCGGGCACACATAAAAGACTTGTCGCCTTAGATTTTGGTGCTGACAATTGGCACCATCTCTATACCCGAAGGTGTTTCAGTCCATACATTTACTCCTACAGGCCAAGGGATCAGTATTCCACTGGTTGCTGTCCAGACTGCAGAGATCTAGATGGAATGTGGGGAATGTAATAGATGCAGGTCCAGTCAGTGTTTGTTCCTGAACTACCTGTCCCAAGTCTCTAGGTGTTTTCTCTGGTCCTCATAAAACCCATTTGGCAGTAACAGGCTGGTGAGTGTTTGAGGGATGGATGTGAGAATTAGGGCTTGAATTACATACAGTTAGCGGGTAGCTAAAATCAGGAGCAATGAAAGAGAAGTCAGGAAGCCAGGTGTTATACAATACAACATCTTCTTTTAAACTAAATTATGGTAATTGGCCATCACTGCCCCAATAAAAGTTATAAAAATAGTTAAGTGCTAAACTACAAGTAAAATAGTTGTGGAGGAAATACCATGATTATTTAAAAAGCTCTTAAATTTATACAAGAAAATATTTGAAACTCTCAAATTGCTAAGCAAAGGGCATGAAGAAATATTTTTAAAAATTCATAAAAGAGGAATTATAACAAATATATATAATAAAAGTGTACAACCTCACTTGTGATAAATGCAAAATAAAATATTTCTGAAATTCATAGTAGCTTTATTCAGAAAAGATAACTGGACATAGCCCAGGTATCTATCCACAGAAGAATCAACAAATACCTGTGGTGAATGCATGCCGCGGAATACAGCTCAGTAATGAAAGGGAAAACCTGCCGGTACTTGAAACAACAGGGAGGAATCTCAAAAACATGCTGAGTGAATGAAGTCGTATCCTAAAAGAGTACATATTGTATGATTCCATGGATATGAAGTTCTGGAGCTGGTGCAAGTGAACGATGATTTAAGAAACTGAAAACACTGGTTGCCTCTGGGGTGTGGGCGGGGATTAGGGGCAAGTTTTGATGGGAAGAGGCAGGAAGCAACATTTTAGCATAATGGTAATGTTCTATATCTTGATCGAGGTTTGTGTTTCATAGGTGTATGCATTTGTTAAAACTCGTCAAGTGGTGCACTTAAGATTTAAATATTTCATTATATCTAAATTTTACCTTAAAAAGACTAGTAAACAAAAGTTAAACTATGCAGTATGGTGGTCTGTGTGTACAGAAGGTGAATACTGTCTCTGTTGGTGTGTAATGGGGGTCCTCCACCAGAGTCCCTATGGACTGTACAATGCATGAATTAGTAGATGGCTGGGAGGCAGCCAGCTCTTGTGCAGCATAAGTTGAGAATACCTTGAGCCTGGGTGAGTGTTGGAGCTTCCAGTGAAAACGAAGGTCCTTAGCTGAATACACCCTTGATAACCTTCTTGCCTGCGGTGCTTCCTGCCTTCCTCTAGAGGATGGGCTGAGGGGCGTGTGTCCAGCTCTTTAATTAGCCCAGATGGGGGCAACAGGTAAACTAGCCTGGACTGGCTGACCAGCTTTTGTAAAAAGTTTGTTTGTTTGTTTGCTTGTTTATTCGTTTATTTTTAGTACTTTAACACCCAACACCCCACATGGAGCTCAAACTCAGCCCCTGAGATCTAGCCACATGCTCTTCTGACTGAGTCAGCCAGGCTCCCCTTAAAGAACCAACTTTTGGCTTTGTTGATTTTCCTCTATTTTCTATTTCAACAATTTCTGTTCTTATCCTTATCACCTTTGTTTTTCTTTTTTATTTGGGTTTAATTTGTGTTCTTTTTTCTTGGCATATTGAGATGGGAAGTGATTCTCAATTTTTCTTTTTGTAAAATGTATGAATTTAAAGCCATAATTTTTTTAAATGTTTATTTATTTTTGAGAGAGAGAGAGAAAAGAAGGAGGGGTAGAGAGAGAGGGAAAGAGAGAATCCCAAGCAAGCTCTGTACTGTTGGTTCAGAGCCAGATGCAGGGCTTGATCTCACAAACTCTGAGATCATGACCTGAGCTGAAATCAAGAGTTGAATGTTTAACCAACTGAGCCACCCAGGTGTCCCTAAAGCCATACATTTTTATAATAATTTTTAGCTGTAGCCCACAAAATTTTCTATTCCATACCTTCATTATCACTTCAAAATATTTTCTATTTTTATTATGATTTATTTTTTATACATAGGTTATTTACAGGCATATTGCTTAATTTCCAAATATTTTTGGATATTTTAAAATCATTTTTAAGTTTGATTTTTAATTTATTTTCACAGTGGTGACAGAAATACTCTGATTCCAGTTCTTTGAATTTGTTGAGAATTGCTTTATGTTTAACTTATTTTCTATTTTGGTGAATATTCCATATTTATTTGAAAAGATTGTGTTTTCTGCAGTTGTTGAATATAGCAGTGTCCATAAGTCAGTTAGATCAAGTTGCTTTATTGTGTTGTTTAACTTCTTATATGCTGCATTGTAAAGTATTTTTTTCTTTTATAGTTTATTGTCGAGTTGGTTTCCATGTAACACCCAGTGCTCATCCCAACAAGTGCCCTCCTCCATGCCCATCAACCCTTTTCCTCTCTCCCCCACCCCCATCAGCCCCAGCTTGTTCTCAGTATTGAGAGTCTCTAATGGATTGCCTCCCTCTCTCTCCTTAACTATTTTTTACCCTTCCCCTCCCCCATGGTCCTCTGTTAAGTTTCTTCTGTTCCACATAGGAGTGAAAACATATGGTAGCTGTCCTTCTCTGCCTGACTTATTTCACTTAGCATACATAACACCCTCGAGTTCCATCCAAGGTGCTATAAATGGCCAGATTTCATTCTTTCTCATTGCCATGTACTATTCCATTGTATAGATAAACCACACCTTCTTGATCCATTTGTCAGTTGATGGATATTTAGGCTCTTTCCATGATTTGGCTATTGTTGAAAGTGCTGCTATGAACATTGGGGTCCATGTGCCCCTATGCATCAGCACTCCTGTATCGCTTGGGTAAATTCCTAGCAGTTCTATTGCTGAGTCATAGGGGAGTTCTATTGTTAATTTTTTGAGGACTCTCCATACTGTTTTCCAGAGCAGCTGCACCAGTTTACATTCCCACCAACAGAGTAGGAGGATGCCCGTTTTTTTCACATCCTCACCAGCATCTATAGTCTCCTGATTTGTTCATTTTAGCCACTCTGACTGGTGTGAGGTGGTATCTCAGTGTGGTTTTGGTTTGTATTTCCCTGATGATGAGTGTTGCTGTATGCTGCATTTTAAAATTGCTTTTTCTGTCAGCTACTGAGCTGTGTTAAATTCTCCATTTATAATTGTGCATTTGTCTATTCTTCCTTAATTCAGCTAAATTTTGCTGTATATATTTCTAAGTTATACTATTTATTTTTTTAAAGGTTTATTTTTGAGAGAGAGAGAGCACACGAGCAGGGGAGGGACAGAGAAAGAGGGAGTCTCAGAATCGGAGGCAGGCTCCAGGGTATGAGCTGTCAGCACAGAGCCCAAAGCAGGGCTCGAACCCATGAAACATGAGATCATGACCTGAGCTAAAATCGGATGCCCAACTGACTGAGCCACCCAGGTGCCCCTAAGTTATACTATTTATAAATTTTAGTATTTTTCCTTACTGTTGAATTGACTAATCTTAAGATCTTGAAATATCCTTTTTTATCACTAGTAATACCTCGTCTACTTAATATTTATTAATATAACCACTATGGATGCATTATGATTAGTGTTTTCACAGCATATCTTTTCCCATTATTTTCATTCCACATATTTAAACAGTGTATAGGTAGGTCTTGTGTGTTTTAGATAGTCTAACTGTTTAGTCAATTTACATTTAATATAATTCCCAGTATAAGAGTTGTCATTGTCCTATTTGGTCTTTGTTCAGTCCTTCTTTTTTCTTATTTTGTTTTTTTATGAACTAAGTTTCCTTCTTTCTTATTTCCTCCTTTATTTCTCCCTTCCTTCCTTCCTTCTTTCTCATCCTTTCCCTTCCCTTCATTTATTTTATTTAATTCTTCCATTAGCTTTTTCTAAAAAATCAGCTTTATTGACATACAATTTATATAAATTTAAATATATTGATAGTTTGACAAGTTTTGACAAGTATAACCACCATCACAATCAATTTATAAATCTTACCCAAAAGAATAGTGTGCAAAAGTTACAAACAGGCAATCTGTAGAGGAGGAAACCTGAATGTCAACTAAACATATGAAAAGGCGCCTTCATCTCACCAGTAATTGGAAGTGCTAACTAAAACATGAAAATAGAGTTTGATCTGAGCCAGCACTAAGGACATTACAATAAGCTATTGTTACTTTTAATTTATTTCTTTATATTTGAGAGAAAGAGTGATCATGAGCAAGAGAGGGGCAGAGAGAGAGAGAGAGGGAGAGACAGAATCCCAAGCAGGTCAGCACAGAGCCTGATGCAGGAAGCCAGACTCTGGCCTCAAACTCACAAACCATAGATCATGACCTGAGTCGAGATCAAGAGTCAGACGCTTAACTAACTGAGCCATCCAGGTGCCCCTACAATAAGCTACTATAATGATTACCAAGGGGGAAAAAAAAGGAATCAAAGAACAACCATCACCTTATAGATATTCTCACAGAGGGAGGAGAGGCCAGAAAAAACATCTAAGAGATCCTAGTGCCGTCTCTCTCTGGTCTTTGCTAATCTATTTCCATAGCTTGCTTGCTTTCAGTATTTGCTAACAACTTTGAAAACTGGAGGGATACTCCACTGACTTACCAAAAGGGCAATTTTCTAAGAAGTGAAAGGATAGTATTCAGTATTTATCAGAACTGTACCAATGTTAACTGCTTAGTTTGACAAGTGGGCCATGTTTATGTCAGATGGTAATACCATGAGAAGCCGGTACACGGTATATGGGAAGTCTGTACTACCTATGCACCTCATCTGAAAATCTAAATTTATTTAAAAAAAAAAAAAAAGATTCCACACAAGGCTTGGCTGCAATGTCCATTTCGTGGGGGAGAATATGAGGGGAGGAAGGAGGCTGGTCTGATTCGGAGTCCACAAAATCTTGCCCCTCCTGTGATGCATATGTAATGCTATCCTTATCTGTATGGTGTTTTGAATTTTATGGAAGGATTTCACACCCTTAAATTCACTTGACCCTCTCCATCAAGAGGAAGAATAGTCCAGGGAAGATACATAAGTTCATAGTGAGCTTCTCTGCAGAACCGTATGTTAAAATGAGTAATCTCACATTTAATGCTTGGGATTCAGCATCTGTAGAGGACAAGGTGTGGACTCTGAAAGAAACTGACCTGTAAGAAGACTGACATCTTTAAGTGTATTTTTTAAATTTATTTTGAGAGAGAAAGAGCGGGCTTGCACTTGAGTACACACGCTGGTGGGGAGGGTGCGGGGTGGGGATGGAGCGTGGGGGAGGAACAGAGAGAGAAAAAGAGAACCCCAAGCAGGCTCCACACCCAACTCCATCTCAGGTGTTTGATCTCATTAAACCAGAGATCACAACCAAAACCAGAGATCATGACCAGAGCCCAAATCCAGTGTCTGGATCCCATGACATCGTGGACAAACACTAAGGAAAGAATCTGACCGGGGTGGCGACCAAGCCCAGAAAATTGCCAACAGAATACAAATTTGTTAGCAATGTTTGCAGGAGAGACCAGGGGGATGTAGGCTTAAACTGTCTGATAAACTCAGAATCTTCTCCTTGGCAAAGATCAATGCTTTAGGCTCTAATAGTTCCTTTGTTCTGGTTCTGTTCTGTCTAAACAAGTAATTAAGGCACAAAGAAAGGAAATTGATTATCTAGGTCGTCAGTCCTGTGGTAGATAATTTAAAACCTTTATGTTTTTGAATTCTCTCAAAACATAACAAATAGGCATTATTGCCCCCAGTTACATGGAGGAATCAGATCTGTTCAGAAGTTAGGAAACAAGCCTGGTTACATAGTAAGTAGCAGAGCTGGGATTCAAATCCAGGTGTGTCTCCTGCTCTGGCCCAATTTCATTCGAGCCCCGAACGGTAACTACACAGGGAAATGCCTCTCAGCCCCACTGTGCCCTTTAACCATCCAACCTGATGGTAGGATGTTGGAAACTCCTGGCAAAATCTGGCTGACCGCCCTGTGGGGTTGCACGATGGAGCACTCATTGTCTAAGGGCAGAAACCCCATTTACCTTTTGAAGATAACAAGCTCTGCACTGAACGGACCTCCCCCCCCCAATATCCATTTCCCCTTCTCTTGTTAATTACCCTGATATTTGTTCAGCATTAATGCCAACCCTACCCAGCCGAAGCCTTTTTGGCTAAAGCGGACTCAAAGGTAGGACATGTGATTCAGATTAGTGTGACCCTGCTCTCTGGCCCCAGAGTTTGGTGGAGAGATGGGCACGCTGGCAGAACTGGGTCAAAGACCATGAGGATTCATTTGCTGGGAGCCTCTGGGAAATCCGTCGGTTTGCTCTTCTGAGGAGATTTTAGAGAAATTCTTTCCTTTTTTTCTGTGACAGGAAAGAAGAAACATGTAGCACAGGGTATGGATGAGGAAGAATTGCAGTGGATCACTTTGCCCCAGTGAAGGGGAGTCAACCCTTAGGGAAAGTTGTGTGTGGATCAGACAAGTTAGAATAAGCCAAACTTTGCTGTTCTTCCATATCTAATGAGCTAAGCAATCTCTTTTATGACTTAATCTAGTTTGTGTTATTTTTGACCTTATTTTTAAATTTTATTTACAACCAAAATTATCTTCACTGACAACTTCCAAATTAAATTTTATGAGCATTAGCCAGTAAGTAGGGTAACCATATAATTTATTGTAAAACCAGCATTTTTTCAGAGACTACGGGAGCTGTTAGTGATTATAGAGGGGCAGCAGGTGTGAACTGGGGCCTTTGTGGACGGACTGAGATGTGTGGCCCCCCTAGCACTGGGGCGTATGCTGCTTGCAGTTCTGTCAGGGAATGAGCTGTGAGACTTTGTGCAGGAGATTCTAGATCTCTGGGGATCAGTTTTCAACATGTGCGAGGATTTACGACATTCTGTGAGTGTAGGTGTTTTGTCTCTAATCCTTAGTATTCTGAGCACACTGCTGGGGTGGGATTTTGAAGACTTGAAATGTTGCTTCCAGCAGAGCTAATAATAATAATAATAGCCACTTTACCGGTTAGCTATTAATAATGCTGAAAACTAACAATCACAGAAATCTCAGTAACTTCTATTAACAGTAATCTTTCTGAGGATGATTCTGCAGAGAAGTTTTGGTTTGGCTGATCTTGCTTGAGTTTGCTTGTACCCGGGCTGAAGGATTAATGACTTCTTGAAACATGCTTTTCTCGTGGCAGAGGGTAAAAGTTCCAAGAGGCCTGAGAAAAACATTCAAATACATTTAAAGCCTTAGGTCATATATATGTTATATCCATTCATATTCCAAGGGTCAGAGTAAGTCAGATGGTCAAATTCAATGTTAGCAGGGCTAGCCAATACAATCCAAGGAGGCATTGAAGTCACATGGTAAAGGGCTTAAATATATACATCTAGTACAAGGTAGAAGTGAATATTTCACAACAATAATCCAACCTAAAATCCACCTTGCATTGGATACTCATTAAGTGCTAGATTCCTTTTTTTTTCTTTTAGTTTATTTAATTTTTTAATGTTTATTTTCAGAGAGAGAGAAAGAAAGTGCATGTGTGAGCAGGGGGGCAGAGAGAGAGAGGAGAGAGAGAATTCCAAGTTGGCTCCATGTTATCATTGCAAAGCCTAATGTGGGCTTCAAACCTACCAACTATGAGATCTGAGCTGAAAGCAAGAGTCATATGCTTAACCAACTGAATCACTCAGGCATTCCTAGGTGCTGGGTTCTTAAAATACATTGTATCATTAATCCTTACAAAACTTACATGGGCCAGTTATTATTTGTTCAGTGGAGCAGTGTTTACCTATTTTATGCCCATTGCATTATGTATGTTGGGTACCACATAAAACATTTTGGATATTCAGTTGCTTGGAGAGCCAGCAGAGTATTCGGAGGACTTTGTAAAGCATGAAAAGGGAGCTGGAGTTATTTCTTTAAAAATTTGTTTAAATGTTTATTTATTTTCAGAGAGAGAGAGCAAGGGTGAACAGGGGAGGGGCAGAGAGAGAGAGGGAGAGAGAGAGAGAATCCCAAGGAGGCTGTGCACTGTCAGCATGGAACCCAACGGGGGCTCCATGTGCAGCTCAATGCAGGGCTTGAACTCATAAACTGTGAGATCATGACCAGAGTCACTCAGGCACCTCAAACACTTCTGACTATTTTTCTTAAACTCGGTCTGATCCCAAAGCAGCCAATGAGCAGGAGAGCCTTGTTTTAGGTTAGAAGAGAACTTCTGGTGTGTATGCTCCCTCTCTTTCTCCATCCTCCCTCATCAACTGCAGACTTCACCCTTCAGGATTACTTCCTGTGTGTCAGTATTAAACCTTGTCCCTTCCTCTTCTTCCAACGCAGGCCCAAGCATAGTAGCAACCTCATAGGTTAACAAACTGAAGGTTGGCTAGTTGGAATTTTGCTCTTCTGTCATTTTTGTACCAACCCTCATGTGGATATTAGAGAAGCATTAATGAACAGAAATTAGAAAGCACGAAATGCTATAGTAAAAATTATAGGATGGTCCAATTGATACCAAGATACACTTGATAACAGTTGAGTTCAAATGATCAAGGAAAAAGTGAAAGGGGGAAATCTGGGACAAGGGTGATTTCCAGTCAATGTTCAAATCACTCCTCCCACACACTCCCAAGACCATTTTGATGACATAATTTGGGGCCTCAAATCCTAAGTGTTTTTCCCAAGTCCTTATCCTTTAAAGGATGGATGAGAAAACATATTTTTCTACTTAATAAATAATGCCCTCTAACAATTAGTACAGGATGTCAGGCCATATAATTTTGTCTTATACAACATTAGTGAATATCTCCTATATGCCAAGCACTACACTAGATCCAAGTGACAACATTGCCACTAGCATCATACATAGTCTAGCTTAGAATAGCATATATAAAAACAAATTTAATCTTTGAGGTATTGACAGTGTACTTTGAGTTATGAATAAGTAATAAGAGACAAAAATAGAGAAATTATTTCTTTTGGAGGGAGGAGCCACAAGAGTACGTGCCTTGAAATCTAAGAAGAGGAAGATGGACAGTTTGAGAAGAGTTTCAGAATGTAAGATGACACAGAGTATAAAAACAGTCTCCCTCTGACTCTTGAATACTGAAAACAAACTGAGGGCTGAAGAGGGAGGGGGGAAGGAGAAGGGAGGTGATGGTCATGGAGAGGGCCATTTGTGGGGAAGAGCACTGGGTGTTATATGGAAACCAACTTGGTAATAAGCTATTTAAAACAACATCAACAACAACAGTCTCCCTCAGAGCCTTGGGCAGTGTCCTGCATGGCTGCCTCAGGTGTTGCTGTGGCTGAGGAATATAATGGATAAATTGTGTCTCCCCAAAAAGGTGTGTTGAAGTCTTAACCAGAATTTATTTGAAAATAAGGTCTTAGCAGAAGTAATCAGGTTCAACTGAAGTCATTAGTGTGGCATCCTTATAGAAAGGGGAGATTTGGACACAGGCAGACATGCTCAGAGGGAAGATGATGGGCAGGGACTCAGGAAGAACACTAGAGGAACCTGGAGGATTGATGAGTGACACATCTGTAACACAAGGAACATCGAAGCCAGCAAACCAGTAGTTATAGGCAAGGAAGGATTCCCTATGGCTTTCAGAGGGGGCATGGCACTGCTGACACATTGATTTCTGAGGTCTAGTCCCCAGAACTGTGAGACAACAGATTTCTTATTTTAAGATGCCCAGTTTGGGGACGCCTGGGTGGCTCAGTTGGTTGGGTGGCTGACTTCAGCTCAGGTCATGATCTCACAGTCTGTGGGTTCGAGCCCTGCTTCAGGCTCTGTGCTGACACCTCAGAGCCGGGAGTCTGCTTCAGGTTCTGTGTCTCCCTCTCTCTCTGCCCCTCCCCCCAACCCATTTCTCAAAATAAAATAAAGACATAAAAAAATAAAAAATAAAAAAAAGATGCCAGTTTGTGGTACTTTCTTATGGCAGCCCTAGAAAACTAACACAGGGAGTTAAGAAGTTGCTGTCAGTTAGGGTTCTGAACTGCCCATACCTATTTCAAACACACTGACTTTCAATTTAGGCTTGTGCTTCAGGTTTTATTTGAGAAGTGGGGTTTCTCTTGTAAAGTGGACATGAAAACTATGAGTGTAGAGCTTGGAGAGTATGTCAGTGGACATTTTCAGTTGCAAATCACCAAGCCCTCAGTCAAATGCCTTAAATAAGCAAGAGGATTTAGGACCTGCGTAAATATAAAAGCCAGGAGGTGGTGTAAGGTCTGGTGCAGTTTGACAGAGACGTTGATCAAGGCTTTGACTCTGTTTCTGTGCAGTCTTCTGTGGAGTTTTCACATAAAGGTTTCCTTGTTGGACTGGCTCCTGTTAAGGTAGCAAAATGGTGCCAGAGTTTGGCTTCCGTCCCCAGCACACGAGGCAGAGTAGGGGGAACAGCTTTGCCCAAGTGTTCCCAGCCATGGTTTTGAGGTTCTCACGGATTCCTTGAGCCTGCACTGATGACTTAGGCCTGTGACTGGACCATCTGTGACAGGAGGGAAGGATCTGCCCTGATTGGCTAACCCACTGTTTCCAGGAACCTTTGCTACCTAACAAAACACCCCAAAATTTAGTGGCTGAAAACCATAATAGTGTATTGGTTCATGATTCTGTGGGTCAGGAACTTGGGCAGGACTCAGGTGGGATGGCTCACTATCTTCCATGTGCTGTTGGCCAGGTCCAGTCACACATTTAGAATAAGTATGTGGGTAAAAGGTATGGAGTGGCTTGCGTCAGTTTTCCAGTTTCAAAGTGCCTTCTTAGTTTGGAGGATACTTTACTGTCCTGTCCTTCTTCCACCTTCCAACAGGTGGAGTTTATCTTTTGGCTTGTGCATTTTGCCACGTTTTCTGTGACAACATAATTAATGATTCTGGTGCATTCCAATTAGTAAACATGATTTAGAAGTGAGTCATCATGGTTGTTTTTCTCAACCTGAAGATTAAGCATGAGTGATGTTTTCCTGGGGCAGGAAGGCAGCTAATGGTCCTTTTCCTTGGGCAGTTGCCCTGCCGTGGTTGTAAGTCACAGTTCTAGGCAATGGCAAGTCACTGATGTCTTGTTCCCATCTGCAGGGCAGATTTTCTGTTTGAGATTCAGTCTTAAGGTGCCGCTGTAACAGTTATGAAATATACTCACACCCTCTTTCATTCCCTCCAGTGTGCACATACGCTGCTCGTTTGTGATTTTCCAGTTTCCAGCAGTACACTGCCCAGAAGCAATTTTTCTTCCTATTGGCCTCATCTATGGGGCCCAGACCACCCCTGGGTGCTCACACATGATTCTCATTGTCATGGCTTTTTCTTCCTTTCTGGCCTTGAACAGGACAGCCCAGTCCATCCAATGTATTTGTACATTAACCAGGGGAATGGCAACAATTCAATTCTCTTTCCATCTGAATTCCCTTCCAAGCATATTATAATCCACGTGATCTCCTCTGACTAAATGGAAACAAACATGAAGATACTGACAGGGGAAGCACAATGTATCTTTGGTATCTGAGCTGCAGCTATAGTGAATATCTCACTAAATACCGTATTGATCTCTGCTGCTGGGCTGTATGCAGTTTGTCCAAGAAGCATGGGATTCACCTTTTTATGGCGAAAATAACTATCTATTGAATAAGTGAATTAATAATGTATAAATAAATAGGATAACCCTGTGCAGCATATCTGAGGATGGAAAAGTCTAGGGACATGGATGATGTTCCCTGGTGAATAAGCTTTCTTCTCTAAAGAATCCTGGATGCCAGAAAGGCACCAGTAAGAGCTGGTAACAGGTACCAAGAAACTTGGATCCTCCCCTACACTGTGGGAAAATACCTGAGCCCAGAGGAAGAATTTGAAAGGATGAGAACTTCTCTATTAAACTGAGTAAGATTAAGATTGTGTGAAGTCCTTTGGGAGACTTGAACAGAGCCAGGGATGAGGGGTCGGGGAGAGGGGATGGAGGAAGTGAACAGGGAAGAGGGAAGCCCTTCTTTTCTTCCCCTTGAGCCTCTCCAAATTGAGAATCCCACCCTGGTGCCTGCGACATTTTCTGAAGGGTTCCTGGCTGTGCCTCCTTGACCAGGAGTGGCTAGTCTACAAGGAGGATTTGAAGGGGCTCACAGGTGGCTCAGTTGGTTAAGCTTCCGACTTTAGCTCAGGGCATGGTTCGTTGTTCTGAGCCCTGCATTGGACTCTGCACTGACAGTGTAGAGCCTCTTGGGGATTCTCTCTCTCTACCCCTCCCCTCCCACTTT
This sequence comes from Suricata suricatta, assembly GCF_006229205.1. Lineage (NCBI taxonomy): Eukaryota > Metazoa > Chordata > Mammalia > Carnivora > Herpestidae > Suricata > Suricata suricatta. The sequence continues at coordinate 42,664,273 of NC_043710.1, forward strand.
CTCTCTCTAAATAAGTAAACATTATGTGTCTGCTCCTTAATGCTGTGGCTCCTGCAACCACTGTTCCATATGACCAGCTCATTTCTGCTCCTGCATTTAATTGGAGACGGCCCTTGCTCACCTCCATTTGGCTAAAGGAGCCTGGGCTCTGGAGGAAAGGGAGGCTATTTTCAGTGAATTCTTTAATTAGCACCAGGAGCAAGGGCCACTTCTGCCATTGTCTGGCAGGCTAACCTCAGGACAGCTCTGGATGACTGGGAGTATATAGTCTGCAGAATCCATTAGCCTCTAAATGTGGGGAGCGGGCCTAGGATGGGGAGTGTAGATGTGGGAGGGGGTAAGGCTGATAACAATAAATATTATGGAAAGTGGTTAAGGGGTGTGGCCTGACTGCAGCTTCAACAGCAGCCCTAGGTCAGGGAGGAGACACCTGCGGTGCAAGAGGGAAAGATACCTCATGGACTAGTGACAAAGGGCCATAACTTTTATCTCTTGAGTTCCCAGGACAATTAATATTCCAAATTTACCACTCTTCTTTCCCTTACCAGTCATGTGGCCTTAGTCAAGTGTCATTTCCTCACCTGTAAAATGGGTATCATCACCTAATCTACGTATTTCCTATTGTTGGCAAAAAAAACCCCTCAGGGCCATGAAGATGCTATGCAAACAGTCAACAAGAACAGGGAAGAAACAGCAGAGCTGTGTCTCCACTCCATGGCTTCCATTGAGCTTAGAATGAACTTCAAACTCTACTCAGACCCACAGACCCCACGTAGTGGGGCTCTTGCCTACACTTTCAGATTCAAGTCTTGCCATTTCCCTCTGTGTTCGCATGTTCTAGACACACCAGCTTGTCTCTGCTCTGGAACACTGAGTCCATCCTTCTTTCTGCAATTCCTGTCTTGACCCGGATTGCAAGAGCCCAACATCTTCCTGTGTGACCTCATCTTATCTTGTGGTTTTTTATTATCACCATGAACTCCACTAGCAACAGGGTTGGCAGCGACTGCTCTTTATGAAATTAGAAGTATGGATTGTGACTGAAAAAGAAGGGGTGTATAGAAAAGATAATGAGTGGGGAATGTGGGGGTGAAAACTTGATTTTTGCCTTGGAGGAGAGACTGGAGTATTTTTACTTCAGGGGGAGGAGCCAGCAGGAGGGAAACTTGTCAAGTGGGGAAAGTGGGGTAACCAAGGGATCAAATTCTCTCATCACCTTCTACATGCAAAATCCCTTTGAAGAGATAAAACATGGGACTCCTAAGGAATCTGGTTCTCACTTAGCTCCTTTTTTATCCTACCACTTTATGGGTTTCTCTGCTGTATTGCAAGTATTTCCTCATCCATCTGTGTGTGAACTGTGAGCTCAGTGAGCAGAGGGATAGGTCTTTCTCATTGTTGTATCACAGTACTGAATACAAAAAAATGCTAAGTGACATGGGTGCCCGGAGCAGCCTGAATCCACTCAATGACTGGAAGAAGGAGCAATGGAAAAGAGAGGGAACAAGGCAGGCAGAGCAGTGTATTGATGCTGAAAGAAATTTCACCAGCTTCATGATTGGGAGAGAAGGAGCAGGAGCAAACAATCGATATTTCTCTGCTCCCTCATAGTCCTTGTCTACATACTAGTGAATTTTCCAGAGCTGTAATCAAACATCTCCGTAACTGGACATTTTGTTTTACCAAACAGTGTTTTGAACAACACCTTATGCAGTCTCATATTCTTCATTATTATTCTGAGAGCTGCAGAATATTTTATCCAGTTAATGCACTGCAATTTACGTCACTGTCTTCACTGTCCCTGTTGGACATTTAGGTTGTTTTCAATTTCTGCTATTATAGAGAATGCTGCAGGGAAGAGCAGCACACATAGGGATTGCCCTCCTCCTGAATTAGCCCCTCATCTAAATTACAGTGAGTGAAATTACTGGGCCAAAAGGCATGAGCCTTTTGTGGTTTTCAATACACACCACCATGTTCCTGTTTTGTATCCATGGTCAGAAAGTCTCACTTATTTCACTGTAAACAGTGTTGCTTGTGTCATTATTACATGTTTCTTGCCAAGTTAAAGATATTAAAACATACCTTGTTGTTTAATTTTAATTTTGTTACAGGCCGAACTCTCTCCCTTGTTTGCTTACTATGTATGCATTGTACTACTTATGTTATTTACCACCAAGGGGACATTTGTGATAGCTACATATATTAGAATTAAAATTGTTATATATTATAACTAATAATCCATTTCTCTAACATTTGAGCAAAAGGCATTTCCTGCTGTTTACTTTTTCACTGTGATCAGTTGTTTCTTGTACTGAAGTTCATATATGGGTCTTTTCTTTGCAGAATTCTTTCAAAAATCAGAAACTATTATCTAAGGAAACACATAAAAACTCTCAATTCTATGATGCACAATTTATGATCATTAAGCTATTTAATAAATTTGTAATTTTAAATATATTCTTTAAATATAATTTGATATTTTCCTAAATGGAATCCCATGGAAGTTTAGAGTCTATATATGAGAGCCTTAGGGAATAGTCTTGTTCAAAGCGGGAGCAGGCTGCTCATCCTGAAGCGACACTTCTTACAGCAAGCACTCAGTTCCTCATGACAGTGCTCGTAGTTCCATAGCTTTATGATGGTGGTGGTTATAATGGACACTATGACTAAAGAAAGGCTAATGCTCTCCAGACCAGGACCCCGTTGTGATTATTTTGGGCTCAAGGCACGTTTGTATTCATGGGCTTCTCCCCCATAAAAATATTAGAAATTATACTTTATATCTATTTGTTTATAAGGGTGAATATAATTTTGGCTGGATTCAGTTTTACATGATTCTTATTTTAAAACATCTTAACATATTTTTTATGCACCATGAATCTGGCTTATTGTATCAAAGTCATTCTTAAGCACTATTTAACTTTATCTATCTATCTATCTATCTAAATATTGAGTCTACATCTTGCCTTTGCATTCAGTTCCTCAGATTTATATTTCTGTCTATATCAGAGTTACAGTGTTTTAACAATTATTTTTTAAAATATGTTCAAATATCTGTTAGAGTTGATTTATACCGCAGAGTTCTTCTTAGGCCTCTTAACCTCTTATTTCCAAAATGAACTTTAGAACCCTTCTGTTTATCATATCAAGCCAACAAAAAACCCTGTTAAAGTTGCATTGTGCTTGTAAGTTATTGCAAAGATATATGACATCTTTATAAAGGTACAACAATTTGATATTTTCTTGCAGAATCCATGATCATGTTCCAGAGAGGGTTCAGAAGGAATCAAAGGAGAGGCAGGAAATAGGATAAAGAAGAACCTGCAGTCTGTTAGGGTGAGCTCCCAACTAGGGAGTGTTCAGTGAGTGTGAGACACAAACTCCTGTGAGTCAACATAGTTTCAGAAGAAGGTCATAAACCAGCACTATAGGACAAGTGCAGATTTATTTTTCATCTTAGGGGAACAGGAATGCCCTTGGTCAGAGATAGTAAGACCAATCTTTGGTCAAACCTTCCTTCTCCTAATCTAACATTCTAAAATGCCTTTGGTAACCCTCAGTATAATATTACTTATGAGTGAGTTTAAGCAACAACAAAAAAATTTTTATGCAGTTATCCTTGAGACCAATAAATGGTGATAGTAATAAGGAAAGGAGATCAGGGGATGAAGGTTGACCAATATGGAACTATTTTGGATCATCACTCATGATCAGTTAATTTCTCTCCTTTTCCCTTATTTTATATAGCCTTATAATTTTCTACATTTATAGTTTTCTAATATCAAAGACAGCCATTTTAGAAGAGATTTGCAAAATTTGGAGGCCTCTTCTCTAAGTCCAAGTCTTTAATAATGGAAAATTAATAAGTACCATAATTCAAACTAATGACTTACATCTGTCTACAATGAATAGGCTCAATGAATAACTCTAATGTAAGGGCCATTAGAGTAAATTGAATAACTTTAGAGTAGAGAGAATTTGGTTGTATACCATGTTTAATAAATCAAATACAGAGGTTGCACTTGGCAAGCTGTTTTCCTTTATGACTCATGAGAAGGACCTAGGCTAGGAAGATTTCTGTGCCTCCAAGAAAAAATGAATGATGTGATCTGAAACTTCAGACTTTCAGAATCTCAAGGACAGTGTTTTACTTCAACTTTAATGTTATGAGGCAAGTCGGGGCACCATGTTGGAAAATCTCCCTACGGGTCTATGTCTGCCTACTCTTCACAACCAGAAGTACAAAATTACCTTTATTTACTTGGAGAAACTGTCCCAATTCAAATAAATCAAATAATGACCTATATATTTACTAGGGGATAACATATTAGTTTCCAACACTAATGTTGTGTAGTGTGTGTATTTTATATCAACAACAAACTCATCCAGTATTTGTGGGAGCTCAGCAAATTTAAAAAGAGTAGTTAAGCTGACTAAACAGAAAATTTCCCTTAATGAAATAGGAAATTTAGTTCAAACTTACCATGAACTGGTCATGGTCCCAGACATCTCTTGGGGATTTAAATCCAGACCAATAAAAATTCCTGTTGGTTAAGTATAGCGAATACAAACTAAAATTTTTTAAAATCACAAAATACACATGGAATAAGTCATTATAAGTCAGAGTCATGAGAAATAAGAAACTAAAGGATCAGCCCCACAAAGAATGAAGATATGGAAATTGTTATTTCAAAACAAATTTCTCTAATATTTTTAAATAGAAATTTTAAATGATGTTAAGAGTTTTATTAGTCACCTTGGGATACCATAACAAAACTCCATAGCTTAACAACAGAAATTTATTTTCTCAGAGTTCTGGTTGCTGGGACCTTCAGGGTCAAAGTGTCAGCCAATTTGGTTCATGACAAGAGTGCTCATCCTGGCTTGCAGACAGTCACTTTCTTGCTGTGTCTTCACAGCAAAGAGAGTGAGTGAGCTCTGTCTGGTATTTCTTTCTCTTTAAGGGCAAAAGACCTATCAAGATTAGGACCTCCATCTCATGACTTCAGTTTAGCCTTTATCACCTTCTCATAGGCTCTCCTTTCAAATTAAGGGCTATTGGAGGTTACAGGTTCAGCATGTCAATTTCCAGCAGCAAAAAACACAATAATTAAAACAAAAAAAATCAATAGATGGGTAAAATAAATTACTAAAGATGAAGACAGAATTAGTATCTGGAAGACATATCTAAAGAAATTCCCTAGACTCAGTAGGATAACAAAGAAATAGAAAATACTATAAAGATTAAGAAGCTTGGGAGATGGAGTGAAGTTTAATAGTGACTAATCAAGTATCAGAAGGGGAGAATAGAGTGAATGGATGAGGAGAAATATTAGGATGCTAACAGATGTGAATTTTCCAGAACTCATCAATGTTCATGAAACTTTAAATTCAACAAACCCTAGGAATCCCAAAGAGAATCAATGGATAGAAGTTAACCTAGATGCACTGTAACAAAATTGTGAAGACCAAAGACAAAGAAAAGAGATTTTAAAAGCAACCAGAGAGAAAAGATTACTTGCAAACACCAATTAGACTGATGGTAGAATAGTATCTTCAAAGTGTTAAGACGAAAATAAAATATCAACCTGTGCACATGTGTTCAAAGAGGACAAAGTAAATATTTCAAAAAATATAAAGAAAACGGAATGTTTATCAAGGAAAGAACCTCTTTAAAGAATATCCTAAATCTGAGGGGTTTTCTTTTAATTACAGCGTCTGACATATTAAGGGGCAATGGAATCAATTCATCGGATCATTACCTTTTTAGCTTTTTGAATTCCTTTCTCATATATTCTTTGGGCATATTCTCCATGTCATTTTCTATATAAATCTTCCTTATTATTTTCATTATTTATTCAATTATATTTATGTATTATAAATTATTTAGCCAATTTCCTATTAATGGACAATGCTTTCTACCCTGCCATCTTCCCAGAATCCCCTCTTTTTGACTTAATATAAATACCAATCTCTTACCACAGGTTACAAAGCCCTCTAAACCGAATCCAGTAATCCTCACTATTGGTTGCAAGAACTGAATAAGTATATATATCTTAAAATACTGATGATCAGACACCACCCCCTAAGAGTTGAATTCCAGCCTCATATCTTTCCATTTTATCTTTTACTCTCTGTGCTCCAACTTTAATATTCTCCCCATTTCTTGAACATGTTTTGCAACTAGGTGTGGTAAATATTTTGCAAATGGTGACTCTCTAGGAAGAAGAATCCCAAATTTTGCAAAATTTCCACTGTGTAAATACCCCCAACCTGTCTGGCTTCCAGCTACCAATGAGATATCACTGAACACAGAGTTGGGAAGAGATGATAACAATGGCTTGCATGAGCTGATATGAGTAGGCTCTGTCATGTCGCTGATAGTGTGCTTGTGCTCCTCGTCTCTATGTCTGAACACCCCTTAATTCTCTCACCACCACCTTTCAATCTTCAGATCTCTAATTAAAGTTTCTCTCTTAAGGGAGTTCTTTCTCTAGTTCTTGGTTTGGCTTTATCTTCTCTCTCTATATCTATGCTATACTGTACTATACTGTTAATAGTCATATTTTATATTAATGTTTGATATCAATATTCCCTAGTCATCCCCCAATGAGTATAGAGGCCATGTCTTTCCTGTTCATCTCTGTATCCTTACTGTATTAATTGCAGCCTGCCGTGGCACAACACATGGACTGGGTTCCTTAAATAATAGAGGTTTATTTTCTTAGAGTTCTGTAGGCTGGAAATCTGAGCTCAAGGTGCCAGTATGGCCAGGTTTTTGAGGTCTCTCATGCTGGCTTGCAGATGGTTATCCCTTCTCCTTGTGTGCTCCCATGGTAGAGAAAGAACGAGAAGGAGCAAAGTCTGCAGTAACTCTATGGCACTAGATGGTCCTACTCTCATGATCTCATCTAAATCTAATTACTGCTCAAAGGCCTTATCCATAAATACCATCACCTTGGGATTAGGGCTTTAACATATGAATTTGTAGAAGGCTGAATTATTTATTACTCTTGGGAGCCCAGCACCACCTCCTAGATTACATATGCCCTGTACACAGGCCTGGCGTTCTTTGGCAGCTTCCCAGGTTTGGTGTACAGGACACTATTTCTGGTTTCCCTAGGGTTGTGTGGGTTTTCTTTTCCATTTCTGAGTCATGTCCTGAGCCCAACCTTCAAGAAACTAAAATATGAATAGTCTTAGTGATGTTGGCATCACTTGACCTAGCATCAGCCATTCTTTTTTTGAGCCCTTACCTCTGGCGTCTAAGTAGTCTACCTTCTCTGGAAATCCAGTCATCAAAACTCAGGGACATAACTCTCTAGCAGAGCTGGTTTTACTTATGAGGCTCCAAGATGGCATCTGGCTATCCGACAGGGTCTGTTTGGCATCCAACTGCCACCTTACTAGTTCATTTTCTTCCAGTTTTAAATATCCTGCCATCATTAATGGGACTTTCAATAACTTTCTGTATCTGGATAGAAGACCAATAGTTCTCATTTGTAGAATGGAAATAGTTGACCTGACCTGGATCCAATGTGATCAACTCATTCAGGTTCATGTTACCTCTTACTTCCCCAGTTCCTTTGTTCATCTCACAGAGTCTTGTTTATTTTTAGAGATGTGATAGTATATTACAAGGAAAGTTTTTTGTTTTTTTAATCTGGATTATGTTAGACCATAACCCTCCTGTGCCTACTCTAAGGGTAGCATTTATTACAATGGATTCTAATTGCTTTTTTCCTACATGCCACAAACACTTAATCTCCCGGACACTGTTAAGTGTTACAATGGAGAGCAAAATGGATGCAGATACTGTGTGAATGAAACATTTAGTCTAAGGGGGTATAGCCATTAATCAAATAATCACGCTAATAAATGTGTAAACTACAACTGAAAGACTGATCTGAGAGGAAGGTGGATTTACTCTTTGAAATAAAATAAATATAACCTAGACTCAAAAGGTGGTCATCTGGGAATGCTTCCTTAAGGAAGCAATGTTTAGCTAAACTGAGAGAAGAGAGTAATTGAAAAGAGGGAAAACACAGGGACTCTGGGACATGGAAACAGCAGGTAGAAAAGTTCTGTGGTAGGAAGAAGGTGCACATTCTGACAAATTAGAAGAATGCCAACGTAACTAAAACTTAGAGTGAGAAGAAGAGCATAGTGAGAAATGAGGTGGGAACAATAGTAACTGTGTAGACTATATTAAGGGTTTTGTTGACTATTTTTACGAAGGCACAAAACTGTACCTGCAATCTTCCTAGATCTACAGATCAGTCAAGCTCTCCAGGAAATCTAAAAGTACCTCTTTATGGAAACAATTAATCTTATCATTTTGGCAAGCCTGAATAGGAGAGATGAAGCCCAGATTTATAGTGCTTGGCTCCAAGCCCTGCTAGAGTCAAGCACAGGACCTTTGTTAGCTCTACCCATCACTTACATACAGAAGCTGCTACAGGAATATCCAGGAAAGTTTCACCAAGAACACTTATCTGAGGATCCGGGGTGCTTGGGTGGCTCAGTAGGTTAAGCATCTGACTCTTGATTCCAGCCCAGGTCATGATCTCACAGTTTATGAGTTTGAGCACTGTGTGGGGCTCTGAGCTGGTGCTGTAGAGCCTGGCTTGGGATTCTCTCTCTCTTTCTCTCTCTCTCTCTCCCTCTCTCTCCATCTCTTTGTCTCTCTCTGCCCTTATGTCCCCTCTCTCTCAAAATAAATAAACAAACTTTAAAAAAAAATCTCTGAGGAGCCAAATAATTGAAGAGGCTTACCCCTGACCCCAGAGACCTTCTTGAGAATTAATAATCACCTAAGATGGATCCAGGTAATGAGATTGCTCTTAGAAAGTCAAATCATGTCAGTCTAGAAACTTCACAGTAAAGAAAATATAATTTGCTTTACATCCCAACAATTACTAACCAGTCCTTCCTTCAGAAGTATGTTCTCAGTCACAGAAAATTTTTCCCGGAGAGTTAACCCAAGGATGAATCTCTTGAGAAAAAAGTAAAGGAGGAGAGCCAAGCAAGTGAATCTTCTGGAGGAATTTTCTAAGAGTCAGCGTGATCCAAAGATAGAATGAGCTACCTCAAAAGATAGTGATATTTAAATTTCAAAAATAAGCTAGAAGACCATTTGGAGTGTTACAGAGGAGATTCACGCATGTGGGTTGGTTAATATAAATTTCTTCCCACCATAAGAATCTTAGAGACAGAAAGAATAATGTGAACAAGTAGCTATAGGATGGAGAGCATTGAGAACTCAGAGAGGAAACAGGTGTTGGTAAAAATTATTCAATCATGAGAAAGAACAGGACTTAGTTTTGTTTGGAGTAGATGTAGCTTATGGCATTACACCTAATTTTCCCTGGGCTTAGGAATGAAGGGAAAGAATTCTGGCATTGCATCCTTTCTGGAAACTGTGGCTTGCAACTTGTACATCTAGCTGCATGCCCTGAATATGACATTCATATTTGGGGATTGAAGTACGGTTATTGTGGTTTGAGTGGATAATAGTTATCCACAGCTGTGTAGCAAATTACCTAAAAGCTCAGAAGAACAAGTATGTATTATCTCACACAGATTCTGAGGGTATGCTATCTGGGAGAGGCTCAGCTGGGTGGTTCTGGCTCAGGGTCTCTCTCGAGGTTGCAGTCCAGCTCACAGCTGGATCTAGAGTCATCACTAGGCTCCCGTGGGGCCGAAGAAACCATGTCTAAATTCTCCCATGTGGTTGTTGACAGGCCTCCATTCCTTAACGCATGGACCCCTCCACAGCCTGCTTGAGTGGCCTCATTTCATGGCATCTGGCTTTCCTCAGGAGATTCAAGAGGGAGAGAAGTGTGAGCAGGTGAGTGAAATGTTGCTCCAAAAGGAAGCAGGACTTCTATCTAGAACACATTAAGATCTCTTACAACTTGATAAGATAATGTACTCAATTAAAAATGGACAAAAGAGTGGAAGTGGAACTTCACAAAAGAAGGTAGACAAACGGCTAATGCATACTGAAAAGATCCTCGATTATCACTAGTCATTAGGGGAAAAAAATTAAAATCTATAATGAGGTAGTGCTATAATGAGAATGGTTAAATTTAAAAGACTGAAAATATCAAGCTTTGTCAAGGATGTGGGGAACAAGGGAAATGTTCATAAGTTTCTGCTGGGAAAGTAAAATGGCATAGTCCATTTTGTTACAACAGGCCTTTACCATATGATTTCTAGCTATTTGTACAAGAGAAATTATTTCAACTGTTCATAGAAACACTTGTATGTGAATATTCACTTGTACGTCAATATTCATATGGGTGGCATACATAAGCATACATAATAGCCCAAACCGGAAATAATACATGTGTCCACCCAAGAAATTCTGGTATATGATGGAACACTACGTAACTCTCCCCCCTCCAAATCCTTGAGCCAATTAATATCCAATTAATGCCTCAAATAATTATTTTTCCCAAATAATATCTGACATATGCAGCAATGTAAATAAAGTTCTACATGATGCAAAAAGAGCCAAAATGTGAACTAAGATTTACTATTATTTACAGATGACACAATTGTCTACCTGGAAAACCTGATGCCATCAAAAATCCAAACAGGAAATTCTTTCTTCTGGAAGAATAAACGTGTAAAAATCGCCAAGAGCAATTTTGAAAAAGAGAAGTATGAAGTGCCTTTGTTCTACCAGTAATGAAAGTGTATTGCTAACATGGGTCATTATGGATACAGGAGAAAAGAAGGGCAGAAAAATCTTAGCACATAAGGGTAGTGTTACAAATCAGTGTGAGACATGTTGGTTTATTTATAAATGGTGTTGTGAAAAGTAGTCATAATCTTATTATAATAACCTCTATCACCCATTTGTGGTTGTAAACACTGTATATTTTCTCAAATCTATCATATTGTCAGGGGGGATTTGCAGAGCCAACTTTGAACCATGCATTTCGGACGTGATTCTGAAAGCTAATGGCTAACTGAGTGGTGTACATTAATTCCATAATACAAATTCTTGATACACATATTTCACCTGCACTTTGGTCTGTTATTGTTCCACATAATTCAAGGCCATGTTGTCAGATACATGTGTCTATTATCAATATATCTTCTTGCCATTTAGTTCTCTTCTCTATTATGTGACACCTTTCCATTTCTAATAAGTTGGGTTTTTTGCCTTGAATTCTATTTTAATCATATATCATGAACTTATTTCAACTTATTTTTGCTCATATTTGTCACATATCTTTTACTACTCATTTGTTTTAATTCTGAGTCCTTTTGTTCTATGTGTTTTTCTTGTGATAAAAAAAACCAGTTTGGATCCTTTAAAATGATGCAGACTGATAGTCTTGGCTCTTAACTGGTGACTTTAATATATCACCATTCTAAAGCTATATGAGTATTTATTACTGACATCTTTTTCCCAATTGTGCATTCACTATATATTTTGGGGATGTTTTTCCTGCTTTCCACTGAGCAGAACAGATCTTCTTTTGGTATTTAAATTTTATGCATTAAAAAAATTTATGGTAGTTGCCTTAAAACAAAAGACCCATATTTAAGGCATTTTTTTCCCTACTACACACAAATATCATGACCATTTGTATATACTAACAACCTAGCTTATACAATGAAACAAAACCTTCTAGGTGCTGGCTATATACCCCTCTTATTGACATTTCCTTCCTTCCCACCCTGTAGAGTTACTTTTTTTTTTTTTTAAGGCTTATTTCTTTTAAGAGAGAAAGAGAGAGAGTGAGAGCAAGAATGAGAGACAGCAAGTGAGCATGAGAGTGGGGGGAGGGGCAGGAGAGAGAGAATCCCAAGCAATCTTTGTGCTGTCAGGGCAGAGCCAAGAGTGGGGCTCAGTCTCACCAACTGTGAGATCATGACCTGAGCCAAAATCTGGTCAGATGCTTAACTCAGCAGCCCTCGTGATCCCCTTTTTAAATTTTTTTAAGTTAGTTTTTTTTTGTTTTTGTTTTTAGAGTCATACCATCTTATTTATTTTTTCTGAATATAACTGTACTATTTGAGGGGTTTTTAAATTTTGTTTTGTGTTCATGATAGTTTATTGTCAAGTTGGTTTCCATATAACACCCAGTGCTCATCACAAGTGCCCTCATCCATGCCCATCACCCTTTTTCCCCTCTCCCCCACCTCCCATCAACCCTCAGTATGTTCTCAGCTTTTAGAGTCTCTCATGGTTTGCCTTCCTCCCTCTCCTTAACTATTTTTTCCCCTTCCCTTCCCTATAGTCCTCTGTTAAGTTTCTCCTGTTCCACATGAGTGAAAACATACGGTATCTGTCCTTCTCTGCCTGACTTATTTTACTTAGCATAATACCCTTGAGTTCCATCCATGTTGCTACAAATGGCCAGATTTCATTCTTTCTCATTGCCTTGTTAAGTTACTTTTTTCTGAACGTGATATTTATTCTCCCTAAGAATGACCGTATATATCCCTATGTTTTGTATAGTAAGGTTATACGTGTTTTAAATTCAGTACAATTAGTATCCTCTGATCCTTAGACACTTGATTTATTTTGCACTCAATATCATATATGAGATTTATCCAGGTTGATATATATATCTATATTCCCCATTCTATAGTGTGTTATATATATCTATTATATGAGTAAACCACACTGCATTATCTATGGTACAGATTAACCAGTTTTAGCAGCAAGAGACTGGAACCAAAACAAAATGAACATTCTTTAAGTCAATTTAAGGGAGATACCAGTCACGCTTCATGGCAGGAGCTGTGCAGATGTCTGCCATTTCTTTGCTGTGACTGTGTCATCCAGCGAGGCCAATGCGGCTCCCAGCAGTTTCTCAGCTATTTCCCCTCCTAACTTGACTTCCTAGTCATAGGTGTTACTCCTGGAGAGCACCCTGCCTGTCTGCTCTGTTTACAGCATGGGGAGGAAGCAACGCTGGTCAGGTTAATCTGGAGGAGGAGGACCAGAGCAAGAAGGGTGCTCAGACTAAAGACACAGGTCTTGTGGAGGCCTTGAGGCAGGAGGCAGAGTCACTGATAACTGGTGGCCACTGCAGAAGCCTCCAGGCATTTGAAGGGGTCCCTGTTTAGGTGACCAAATCGATGAAGATCACATTTCAAGGGGTCATTCTTTAGGCGACCGAACTCACTGAACCTGAAGGCCCTTGGACAGTTTGGCCTGAAGAAAACCAGGCCCACAGAGGATCTGGGAGTTGACCACAAACTTGAAAAAGAAGACATAACTCCGTTGTTTCTCTCATTCATTTAATAAATAAATATTTGAGCCCTACCTTATGCCAGGCATACTATTCTGTCATTGAAGGTTAAGCCTCACGTTGGTCTCTATGCTGATGGTGCAGTGCCTGATTGGGATTCTCTCTGCCTCCTCTCTCTGCCCCTCCTCCACTTATGCTTTCTCTTTCTCAAAAGGAAAAACTTTAAAACAAACAAAAAACCATATTGCAGGTTTTTAAACATCATACTTTTCTTTTCAGTACCTTAGAGAACAATAAAATTAGTTGTATGGCACCTGATGGCTTTTTCAGGCCTGCCAGTCTGTGTGATTGCATTTCAGACTCTGATCCATTGTTTCTAAAGGACTTTGCAGACTATGGGGTGTGTGGAGGGTGCTTATGGGGAGGGAAGGCAGGGATGGGCTGGGGCAAACATGAGTCAAGTGGAAGTGCACAGATAACCTCTGGTAGTGAGGACCAACGGGCTCTGAAAAAAAAGGTGAATTGTTTTTGAGATGTCTAGAGTTCTAATTTCATTGAAAGTGTTTCCCTAAAAACTAAGGTACAGGATACAGAAGACCTATCCCATCCCAAGCAAGTTGCCTTTGCTGTGTGGTCAGCCTGGTCAACAAAGTGTTCATAGGTCTTTAGACTTTCCTGGGGAAAACACCATAAAGAGCAGTAGGAGCTCCTGTTAACTGCATCTAAAACCTTTCTTTTTTTCATCTTAATGAAGTTCACCAGTGATAATATTTTTTTCAAAGAGTTCTGTGTGGGCACAGCATTATTATGTCTTCAGACACCCATCGAGCAGCTATGCTGCGTCCCCCTGAGGTTTAGCAGGATTGCCAACACCGGTAGGTTGGCTGAAGGGCCCGCTTTTACTACCAGATAAGCCAGTGAGACGTGCTGTTATATTTATTGAACAATCAATACAAAGAGATACGCAGTAGGTAATTGCAATGATTTTATTTCATGTTTAGCTTTAGTTTATTTCAAACTAAAGAGAATGTTTTTAAGATTAAGCATGCATTTATGTGTGTCTTCCATGCTCTTTATCCTATGAGTTACTTCATGGTGACCTAGAAAAAAACAGTAACAGCCAGAATTTAGTAACTTTATTAATTGTGAATATATTAAAATCTATTATCTCATTTATTTATTTACATGTTCTAAATTCAGATGTACATGACATTATACTGTTGAAACCAAAAGGATGTCCTTACCTTTCAAACTCAAAAGATAGAAGAATCATAATAAGGATGACATGGGACAGCACTTACATAAACAGATCTATATTTTCTAGCAGATGATCTCAGTGTCACAGGGAGATACTGGGAAAATGGAGGAAAATGAACCTAAAGTTTAGGAGTTTCGGCTACTGGGACTCCCTGTTCTCTTTCCAGACAGTGGAGTGGGCACATTGCCCTGTGTTTTGTTTTGTTTTTTCTATATGGGCTCAGGGAGGGTTAAAGTATGGACTGCATCACTGCAATACTTAGTTTTCCTTTCTCCCATCTGACAGTCCAAGGGCAGTCACCTTCTTCCTGGAGTCCTTTACTTCTTAAGTCCAAAGTCTCTGCGGCGCCTGTTGTAGACTTTGAAGCCCATAGAGGTAGGCAGCAAGTTGGTGTGTGCCACGCTTCCGGCTTTGCTCAGCAGACCTCCCAGCCAGTGGGCCACACAGGTGGCAGAGCTGCAGCTTCTCTTCTGGACGGTGACTCTGGTTAGCAAAATGGAGAACGAAGAGAAGACCTGTTAGTAAGAGCCTGGAGCAGATCCCTGCCGCATAGAACCATCATCATAAAATTACTGCTCTGAGAAGCACCAGCTAACCTTACATCTTTCCCCTTAATCATAATTATCACTGCAGAAATACAAAGGCTCTTGAGGAAAAAGCTGTGATCACTCCCACAGACATTCCCGGGAGTGTCAGAAAACCCAAGGTGGCTCTGGGTGAGTAGCCATGGAACACTGAGCTGTAATAGCCTATCTTTCCTGTATAAATAAACTAAAAATCAAAAACATTTATGAGACAGAGAATTATGGCCCTACACTGCTCTACCTGACCCCACCCTTCGCAAGGCCTTTGGCTTCACCTTGCAAATGTGCAGGGGAGGCTCCTTGCGTGAGAGAATTTCAAATGCAAGTTTACAAGGAGGAAACAATTTCTAAAATCTCCTGCCATCTACGGGGTCTGTCTGCTGGCCTCACACGTACCAGTCCTGACTCCTCCAATGCTGGGGAGTCTCCTCAGTACTGTCAGACCAACTTCCAGAGGGAGGGACTTCATACCTTCCCCAGCTTCCTTCGGAAATGGATCTTTTTCCATGTGGTCTAACCATAGTCTCTCTGTGTGACCTGAGAATAGCTGGGCCCCAGGCTGAAGTGAGCCATGGCAGTGCTCAGGCCTCCTGTCCAGCTGTTTCTCTCTTAGCTCTTGGGGTATGTCTTCCTGGGCATGACAGGAGGGAGGGGATGCCCTGAGCTGAGGGGAGTGGGGATCCTCACCTGGAGCCCTCCATCTCCTGCTCCTGCTGCACCTCAGTGGCCTTCATCAGCACATAGTCCTTCACCAGTGCAGCTAGCAGGAGGCGCAATTGCTCCTCATTGAACGTAGGAGTGTCCTCAGGACTCTCCAAAGCAGACCTGGGGAGGGAAAGAAAACAAAAGCAGGGCTCTGAGTC
>NC_043710.1:42680300-42684108 GCF_006229205.1 Suricata suricatta
CACATCATAATCAAACTTTAAAAAGCCAAAGACCAGGAAGAACCTAGACAGTAACACAAGAGAAGCAAATCACTGCATATACAAGGACTCCTCAATAAGACAGCATATTTCTTATCAGAAGCTTTGGAGGCCAGAAGGCAGTGGGGCACTATACCAAAAACAATAAAAGAAAACAAGTGTCAATCAAAAATCCTATATCTGGCCAAAGTCTTGTTAAAAAATAAGATTTACAATAAGGCATTCCTAGATAAATAAAATCTAAAGGAATTTGTTACCCTTAGATCTGCCTGTAAGAAAAGGTCAAGGATTTCTAACGAGATGAAATACAAGGACACTAGACAGTCCAGAAACCATAGGGCGAAATAAGATCTCAATGAAGGTAAATACATTAGCAATTCTAGAAGCTAGTTTTATTAGAATAGTGGTTTGTGATATACTTGTTTTGGCTACATATTTTGTGAAACTAATAAATTAAAAAAACTATTAGTCTAAAAGCTAGTAAATTTGGTTTGTAATTCCCTACTTTATTTTCTATATAATTTAAGAGAATAATGCATTTAAAAGAATGATTAGTTCATATTTTGGGCTGGTCAGGATATAAAAATGTAATTTTGTGACAGCAACACCTGAGTGAGGTGGGGTGGAAATGTAAAGGAGCTGAGTTGTTGCATGTTATTGGTTTAACTGGTGTGAATTCCAATTAGGGTATTATAACTTTATGGTATTAAACTTAACCCCTATAGTAACCACAGGGAAAATAGCTATAGAATAAAAAAAAGGAAATGAGAAAAGTATTTAAATATAGATTACAAAAACAACTAAACACAAAAGAAGATAGTAATGCAAGAGATGAGGGAAATAAAAGCTAAATGGCATATAGAACACAAATAGTAAAATGACAAATATAAGTCTGTTCTTATCACACCTATATATTAAATGTAAATGAACTGAATTCACCAATCGAAAGCTGAGATTAGCAGAATGGATAAAAACACGTGATTAATCTATATGCCAGCTACAGGAGATGCACTTTATTTAAAAATTCTTTAAATATTAAAATTTTCTTAACTATTTATTTTTGAAAGAGAGAGAGAAAGAGATGGTGCATGAGAGTAGGGGAGGGGCAGAAAGAGAGACATAGAATCTGAATCAGGCTCCAGGCTCTGAACTGTCAGCACAGAGCCAGACGTGGGGCTTGAAGTCACCAACCATGATATCATGACCTGAGCCAGAGTCAGAGGCTTAACTGGCTGAGCCACCCAGGTGCCCCCAGGAGACTCACTTTACATCCAAAAACATGAATGTGTTAAAAGTGAAAGGATGGAAAAAGATATTCTGTGCAAATAGTAACCAAAAGGGAGCAGGGATGGCTACACTAACATCAGATAATGTAGACTTTAAAATTAAACAGCTTTCAAACAAAGAAAGACATTATATGGTAAAAAAAAAAAAAGGCTCAATGCATCAAGAAGATATAATAATTATTTATACACATAATAATAGACTTGAAAAATATAGAAACAAAAACTGATAGAATTAATGGTAGAAATAGACAGTTCCATGATAATTGTTGGAGACTTCAATTCCCACTGAGAAGAATGGATAGAAAACCAGACAAAAGATAAATAAGGAAATAGAGGATTTAACAACATACTAAACCAGCCAGATGTAACACGTATCTACGGAACATTCTAGGCAAGAACCAGAGCATAGACATTCTTCTCAAGTGTACATGGAACATTTTCCCGGATAGATCATAGGTTAGGCCACCAATTAAGTCTCAATAGATTTAATTTTTTTTAATTTTTTTTTGTTACTGTTTATTTATTTTAGAGAGGGAGAGAGACAGCATGATCAGGTAAGTGTCAGAAAGAGAGGGAGACACAGAATCTGAAGCAGGCTCCAGGCTCTGAGCTAGCTGTCAGAACAGAGCCCAACGCGGGGCTCAAACCCACAAACCGAGAGATCATGACCTGAGCTGAAGCCAGACGCTTAACTGACTGAGCCACCCAGGTGCTCCTCAATAGATTTTAAAAGATAGATATGATAGAAAGTATCTTCTCCAGTCCAAACAGGATGAAGCTGGAAATCAATAACAGCAAGAAAACTGGGGAAATTCATAATGTGTGGAAATTAAACAACATATTTTTAAACAACTAATGAATCAAAAAAGAAATCTCAAGGAAATTAGAAAATACTTATACATGAATGAAAATAAAAACACAACATACTACAGCTTATGGAATGCAGTTAACGAGGTGCCAAGGGGGAAATGTATAGCCTTAACTGCTAATATTAAAATCAAGAAGAGAGCATCTGGGTTGCTAAGTCAGATTCGTGTCCAGCTTCAGCTCAGGTCATGATCTCATAGTTAGTGGGTTTGAGCCCTGCATCAGGCTCTGCACTGTCATTGTGGAGACTCCTTGGGATTCTCTCTTTTTCTCTCTCTCTCTCCTCTCCCTTACTTGCACCCCCCCCAAATAAATAAATAAAATAAAATAAAAATAAAAACAAAAACCAATAAGGACCTCAAATTAACAACCTACCTTTATAATGTAAGAAACTAGAAAATGAACAAACTAAACTCAAAGCTAACAGAAGGAGGGAAGTAATAAGTTTTAGAGCAGAGATAAGTGACATGGAGGATGTATACACAATAGAGAAAATAAATGAGACCAAAATTAGTTCTTCTAAATCATCAACAGAAATGACAATGGTTTAGGTAGATGGACTAAAATAACAACAACAAAAGCAACGAAGCCTCAAATTCCTAAATTAGGAATTAAGTGGGGACATTACTACAAATTCTATATAAAAAGGACAATAAGGGAGTACTGTGAACAATTATACACTAACAAATTGAATGATGAAATGGACAACTCCTAGAAATACAAAGCCTACCAAGACTACATCATAAAAGCATAGAAAATTTGAATATATCTACAACTAGTAAGGAGTTTGAATCAGTAATCAAAAATCTCTCCCAAAGAAAAACCCTGTATCTGATTGTTTCACTGGTGGATACTACCAAACCATTAAAGGAAACAAAAACCAATCTTTATCAAAATTTCCAAAATTAAAGAGCATGGATGACACCCTAACCTATTTTATGAAGCCTGCGTTATCCTGATAATAATCCAGGCAAAGATACTACAAAAAAGCAAAAGCAACACAAAACAAAAAACACAACATAAAACAAAAAAACAAAAAACCCACCTCAGGCCAATATCCCTTCAATGCACCACTTATATCAGTGGATAGATACACCAGACAGAAAATCGGTAAAGAAACATAGACGTTAAGCAACATGGAGCAGATGGATTTGACAGACACATACCGAACCTTACATGTGAGAGCGATTGAACAATTGAACAGAGACTTTCCTCAAGTGCACAGGGAACATTCTCCAGGACGAGTCCTATGTTAGGCCATAGTATAAGTCCTAAGAAACGTAAGAAGATTCAAATGATATAAGCATCTTCTCTGAATATAATGATATGAAACTAGAAATCAATTACCAGGAGAAAACTGAAATATTCACAAGTATGTGGAGATGAAACGACATGCTACTGAACAACCAATGGGTCAAAGACAAAAATAAAAGGAGAAATAATAAAATACATTAATACAAATGAATATCAAAATGTAAAATCCCAAAACGTATGGGATGCAGCAAAGCAATTCTAAGAAGGAAGTTCAGTGATAAATGCCTGCATCAAGAAACAAGAAAAACTCAAACAATCTATCACTACACCTCATGAAACTAGAACAAGAACAAACAAAACCAATAGTAGAATGAAAGACACTA
>NC_043710.1:42684208-42688368 GCF_006229205.1 Suricata suricatta
CCACAATACATTAAAAAATCCATATATCATGATCAGGTAGGCTTTATTCCAGAGATGTAAGGATGGTTCAGCAAATCAATCATTTTGATAAACTGCATTAGCAAAATGAAAGATAAAGATAATATGATCAACTCAATATATGCAGAAAAAGCATTGACAAAATTCAACATCCATTTATGATAAAAACTCTCAACAAAGTGCATACAGAGGGAATATTTATCAAAATAATAACAGCCATATATGACAAGCCCACAGTTAACATTATATTCAATGGTGAGAAGCTAAAAGCTTTTCCTCTAAGAGTAGGACCAAGACAAAGATGCCCACTATCATCACGTTTATTCAACATAGTATTGAAAATTCTAGCCAGAGTACTCAGACAACAAAAAGAAATAAAAAGCATCTAAATTGGAAAGAAGACACTAAAACTGACCATCTGCAGGGACTGGGTATTATTAAATATAGAAAATGCTAAAGACTCCATCACAAAATATTTTAGAACTAATAAATGAAACTAGTAAAGTTGCTGGATACAAAATATATATACAAAAGTCTGTTGCATTTCTCTACACAAATAACAGACTATCAAAAACAGAAATTAAGAAAACAGTGTTTACAATTGCATCCAAAAGAATAAAACACATAGAGCCAAATTTCACTAAGGAACTGAAATATCTGTACTCTGAAAACTATAGGATGCTAATGAAATAAATTAGGAAAATACAAATAGATAGAAACATATTCCATGCCAATGGCTTAAAAGAATTAATATTATTAAAATGTCCATATTATCCAAAGCAAGCTGTGGATTCTATGCAATTCTTATCAAAATTCCAGTGTCATTTTTTCCACAGAAATAGAACAAACAATCCTAAAATTTGTATGGAACCATGAAAGACTCCAAATAGCCAGAGCAATTTCAAGAAAGAACAAAGCTGGAGGCATCATGTTCCCTGATATCAAACTATGCCACAGAGCTATAGTAATGAAAACAGTAAGGTATTGGTATAAAAACAGACACAGATCAGTGGAACAGAATAGAAAGCTCAGAAATAAATCCATGCACATACGGCCAATTAGTTTATGACTAAGGAGACAAAAATATACAGTGGGGAAATAAATATTGTTAGAAAAACTGGATGTTTTCATGCAAAAGAAAAAAACTGGACCACTAACTTACACCCTACACAAAAATTAACTCAAAATGGGAAGACTTGAATGTAATACCTGGAAACCATAACACTTCTAGAAGAAAGCATAGGCAGTAGTAGGCTCTTTGACATCAGTCTTGTGATTATTTTTTTGGATCCAACACCAAAAAAGCAACAAAAGCAAAAATCAGTGTGCAACTACATCAAAATCAAAAGCATCTGCACAGCACAGGACACTATCACCAAAATGTTAAGGCAGCCTACTGAATCTGATGGGGGGGGGGGATCTAAAACATATAAAGAACTCATCACAAGAAAATTATTTTTAGTTATGTAATGTGATAGATGTTAGCTAGACTTCTTGTGATCATTTTGCAATATATACAAACATTTAAATCCTTACATTGTACACCTGAAACTAATGATATATCAGTTATACATCAATAAAAAACCACTTAAAAACATTTCTACAAAGCTACCATAATCAAACCCATGTTGCTGGCATATGACAAACACATACATCAATGATTTAGAATAGAGAGACTTGAAATGTACCCTTGTGTATGTATGATCAAATGACTTCTGATAAGTGTGTAAGGACAATTCAATGGGGGAAAGGACAGTCTTCTCAACAAATGGTTCTGGGAAAACAGGATGCCCACATGAAAAAGAATTGAGTAGGACCTTTACCTAACATCATATACAAAAACAAACTTAAAATGGATCAAAGGTGTATATTTAAAACCTAAAGCAATATAACTCTCATAAAAAAACATATTCTTATAAGAAAACAAAAACTTCGTGACATTGGATTTGGCAACTATTTTTTGATATGACACAAAAGGCACAGGTAAAAATTCAAAACAGCCAGGTTTGACTTGATGAAAAATTTAAAAATTTGTGCATCAATATAAACTACTAACAGCGCAAAGAGGCAATTTATAGAATGGGGTAAAATATTTATGATCATATATGTGACAAAGAATTAAAAATCCAGAAATTATAAGGAATTCTAAAACTCAAAACAAAATACAAATATCCTTATTCCCAAGATGGTCAAAGAACTTGAATAGACATTTCTCCAAAGAAGATACACAAACTGGCCAGTAAGCACATGAAAAGATGCTCAACATAGCTAACCACTGAGGAAATACAACTCAAAAACACAATGAGATACCACTTAACACCTATTAGCTGGGTACTTAAAAAAACCCAATAAATAATAAATGTCAGCAAGAATGTGGAGCAGTTGGAATTCTTGGGCACATTTGGTGCACGACATAAATTTTAAATGAATGCACAGCCACTGTAACTATATAGCCAGAATGTAAAAAGGTACAGCCATTGTGGAAAATAATGTGACAGTTCCTCAAAAAATTTAAAAATAGAGTTACATATGACCCAGCAATTCTGCTTCTGGGAATATACCCCAAAGAACTGAAAACAGAATCTCAAAGAGATATTTGTACAGTCATATATATAGTAGTAGTATTCATAATAGATAAAAATGGATACAACTCAATTGTCCACTGATTAATGAAAGAATAGTGAAATGTTGTATATACATATAGTGAAACATGATGCAGCCTTAAAAAGGAAGGAAATTGACACGTAGTACAACCAGTATGAAAACTGAAGACACTATGCTAAGTGAAAGAAGACAGTAACAAAAAAAAAGGACAAAACTGTATGATTCTATTTAGATGAGGTGCTAAAAAATACTACAAGAAATAGAGACAGAAAGTAGAATGGTAGTTGCCAGGACTGGGGGAAGGATTCATGGAAAGTTATTCTTTTCAGGTACAGAGTTTCAGTTGTACAGGATGAAAGGAGTTGTTGACATGGATGGTGCTGATGGTATCACAATATCATGAAAGTATTCACCACCGACCTGTACGCTTAACAATGGTTAATGTGGTACATTTTATTTTATGTGTGTTTTACCGCACACGCACGCACACACACACACACACACACAGAATTGTGGAAGAAAAACACATGCCAACATGTAAAAAACAATCATGACTTTCTGATCATTATTTCTTAAGTACTGAGTTAACTGCACTTATTTCTTAAGTGCATTACTTAACCCTTAGTAATCAGGATCTGTTTGCTCCGTATTTACATATAATTCCAACAAGTTTTGTTTTTGTTTTCTTGAGTACAGATTAATTGAGTAGGTGACCATGAAGACCTCTTTATAGTTCTTGACTGAGATTTCCAGGTTTTCAGTTAATGCCTATTGGCTGTTTGCTTCCATACCATTATACTAAGCTTGGCTTTTGATTTTTCCTGTTTTGTTGTTTGTTTCACCGCACACCCAATGAAAATGCAAGTAGAGAGAATGTTGCTAAAGACAGTTACCATGATATCTGAAGAAGAGGTCATTGACAACCAGATGGGGAGAAGTAAAATAAACATAAAAGTATATAGTTGTTAGGTATCAAAAAAGAACCAAGAGCATGATTTCTAGTTTGGTTTATCAGCCCTACATGTATTACTCCCTTGAGGACAGCACTGTATTCAGGTCAACACAGTAAGTGACATTTTTTATGATGGTATCAATGAATCCTCAAGAAAGGATTATAATTATAGTCTCCTTATTGTATTTAAGAAGGTAGAGGAGTGTGCAATGCATTTTACCTAGTTTTTGATTCAAGTTGGTATAATTTGGCTCTTGAAAGGGTTTTTGTTATAATAGCAATAACAGCCACTACTCGTGAGTGCCTCTTCCGTGCCAGCAACGTGCAGGGGTTTAAGAGAAATTGTCATTAATCCTGCTGGACAGTGAGCCTGCGACATGCCCAGGCATGCATCTGAGAGGTTTCAGAGCAGATTCCCTCTGCTGCGGCTTTGGCAGGAGGTTATTTTGTTTGTTTGTTTTGTTTTGTTTTTAAATCATTAATATTTTTATTGGTTATATGCTAAAATTACAATATTTTGGACATATTTTACAAATAAAATACAACATCAAAATTAATTGTACCTTTTCCCCACATTATCTACTTA
>NC_043710.1:42688468-42868052 GCF_006229205.1 Suricata suricatta
ATTTGCTTCTCTTGTGTTACTGTCTAGGTTCTTCCTGGTCTTTGGCTTTTTAAAGTTTGATTATGATGTGCTAGGTGTGGGTTTCTTTGAGTTCACCTAACTTGGATTTGCTGAATTTCTTCGGTATTTATACTCATGACTTCCATCAAATTTGGGCATCTTCAGCTGGTATTTCTTCCAATATTCTCTTTGCCCCTTTATCTTTCTTCTTCTGGGATTCCCAAAATGTGTATGTTGGTCTATTTGATGGTTTTCAACAGATCCTTTAGGCTCTGTTTCTCAAATTAATAATTTCCATTGTCATATTTTCAACTTTGCTGATTTTTTTCTTCTGTCTGATCAAATCTTTTATTTATCATACTAGCAAATTTTTCATTTCAATTATTATACTTCTCAGTTCCAGAATCACCTTTTTTTGTTTGTTTCTTTTTAGGTTTTCTATCTCTTTATATGTATTTCCATTTTGCTTACACATCATTTTCTTATCTTTTCCCACATATTCCTTTCATGTTTTTTGAGCATATTTAAGACAGTGGTTTTGAATCTTTGCCTACTATATCTGTCATCAAATCTTTTTCATGGAGAATTTCTGTTTATTTAATCTTTTTCCTTTGAATGGGACATACTTTTCTGTTTCTGTTTCTGGGTTGAATTTCTTCTTCTTCTTCTTCTTCTTCTTCTTCTTCTTCTTCTTCTTCTTGGAACTTTGGAATTTGAATCTAATATTCTCTTCCTTCCTCAGGGCTTGCTGCGGTTCTTTAAACAATTTTTGTTTTTTGTTGTTGTTACTACTATTCTTGTAGGCTATTGCTATGCTTTGGATCAATGTGAGGTGTAAACTTAAGGTCTACTAAGAGCCTTTCCCTTTGCATACATGGTCACTTTCTAATTTTCTCTGTAAATGCAATTGTTTTTGAATGTCCTAGTGTTTAATGTGTTTTTCCCCATGAGAAAGAGAGAAAAATGAATGGGGGAAATGGCTTCTGGCGCTTTAAGTTCCCTAGTTCTCTTTGGCAAAGGGGAGGAGCTTACAACAATCGAAGGAGGTGCAACAGCAAAAGCACCAGACCTCCTCCTTGACTGAACCTCTGTGATAAAAGCAGAAATCAGCAATCAGATTACAGACCCATGGTACTTGGAGGACAGGGTCTTTTTTGTCCACTCTGGGCCCATGAGCTGTTAACAAGCTGCTCCAAGACCACACAAACAGCTGACTGCCGCATGGCTGGGAGTGGGGAATTGGTAGCCATTACAGTGCTAAGAACTGGGGTTGGCCAAAATTCACTGCAGTTTTCAGTCAAGTCTTCCCTTGGAAGTTGCAAGCCTTCACCAGATTCCAGAGTTCCAACGTAACTACCTTAGACAGATTTACAAGTACAATTGGGTAGGTGGGGAGCCAGATACCTGGTACTTCCTGCATAGCCATTATTCCCCAATCCCTCCTTCATGGGTCTTTTAAAACAACAGCTTGGAAAACACAGAAAACAGCCAAACAGGTTAGCATTCTATGTGAATAAAGAGCCTACAAGCATTGACTGAGGGCTTAGTTGTGGTCAAGGTGACAGTAATGAGTTGTTGTGACACCTATTTCAGTTATCCAGAGGTGATTTTCTTGCTCTCTTCTCCTCTGCTTTGTCTGGTTTAAGGGAGGTCTGCAGGCAAGGGACACCTGATAAGTGGGTGTTTTTGTGTTTCTTTCGTGAGGCACAGTCATGGCGAAAACCAAGTTCATGATATAGGAAGGGCTCAGAAATCCAGGCGGCAATTCTTGTGAGGAGTGTGTTCTTGGATAATTCGCCTCAGAGGCCATAAACAAAAATTGTGTTTCTATTTCCAGGCAAATATCCTTGAAGCTGCTGTGAGATCAATCAACTTTCAGATATTAGATCTTGTATGACTTCTGTACTACAGAGTCAACTTTTGGCATCAAGGGTCCAGAAGATCGTAAAGGCCCTTTGGAAATGCCTCAACCCTACTCCAGTTGTCCTCAGCACCCCATTAAGCAGTAGTCAAACACATATAAGCAATCAATGCCTAACTTCTCTTCAGTACCAGTAAGCGCCATCCACAGAAATTTCCAGTCAAAATGAGAATGAGAAGAACAGGCTCCCTAAGGAGCCCAAAGGCTGAATAGAGAGCGTGGGCCAGAGCCGGTTTTTCCCTTTCATTGCTTTGCCTGTGGCAGACCTAGGAATTAATTCACTGCCTTACAACTTCAGGAGTTTTCACTGGCCAAAATACTGCCTTGGGATTCTTTCTGTTTTTGTCTTTTGTTTTGTTTTGTTTTGTTTTGTAGGAATAGGGATACCAGATTCCTGAAGGAAATGAGGCAGAATAGGGGGAAGTTGTTGAGAAAATTTATTCCTGCTTCTGTCACGTATGTTTAGCATTAAATGTTTAGATTAGCCCTCTTCCATTTTATTTTTATTCTCTGTAGTCCTACTAGGTGTGGGATAAAGTTAGATCATATCTAGTCATTAGATCATGTATAAATCATATTAGGAAAGTCGTTCTGATTTAGCCTCTTTACATGTTTAGAAAGTAGTAACATTTAGCTACAATAGCTGTGAGGCTAATTCCAGCCTTACATTTTTAACTTATGAAAATGGGGAGAGGGATGAACTAGGTGGATATAGAAGTACAGGGGCACCTGGGCAGCTCAGTCAGCTAAGTGTCCAACTTTTTATTTCAGCTCAGGTTATGATCTCATGGTTCATGAGTTCCAGCCCTGCATCAGGCTCCACACTGACAGGGAGGAGCCTTCTTGGGATTCTCTCTTTCCCTCTCTCTCTCTTTGCCCCTACCCAGCTCGCTCGCTCGCTCTCTCTCTCTCAAAATAAATAAACTTAAAATAAAGCTTAGAACAAAGAAACAGATAAAAGGACATTGTGTGATGGTAAGGAGATTTACTTGGAGTTTAGTTGAAAGACACTGATGATTATTATTTTATTTTTGCAGAGAAGTCTAGCAGGTGCCCCATAGATAGCAGCTTTATGAAAGTGTGGGAACAGTTATGACTTAGTTTTCCAAATAACTAAGAGGGTTGAAGGGATCCTGAGGGTGCGGATACCATTTCTATCTTAATAACCAGTGCTTTGAATATTTCCAGTGTGCCAAAGATAAGGCTTAAACCAAAGAATGAATGCCTAATAATGGAACTTCATCTACCAGTAAGAGAAATTATTTTTTCTCTTAGCATTGGGAGGGCTCTTCAGGTCTTAACACATAAATGATTTCTACCAATTTTACACTTGGCCTGCAGATACTTTATGGTTATGATTATCCAACAGAAGGCAAAGCCCTCATTTAACCTTTCATTTCTTACTGCCTAAGAATGCAATATACTCTCCTGTATAATTTAACCTCTGAGGTTATGAATTAGGCTGTCCCATCTCAGACCCTCACTCTCCTTCATTCTGATAAAACACACTCATAAGTGCCCATAAGGGAATGTACAAAGGGCACAAATGTGTGCTGGCTGCATCACTCAGCATTGTGGGGTGAGCACCCAGGGCCAGGGCCACAGCTGCCCGAGAACTGGTAGGAGACCATGAGACATTCACCTGCTGCTGCCCCTCGGGATGGATCCTGAAGCATCGTCTTTTCATAGCTGCTCAAAGAGACTCTTAAAAGTTGTGTTATTGAATGGGTTTTTTTCATTCATTTTTCTTCTTCTTCCATTCCAATTATTTTACTAGAATAAAGTCAAGTCCATTCCTCTGGGTTGATTCTCCAGGGTACACGGTGTCTTCTTTCAATGTGTGACTTCAAGTTGTCTTTTATTTCACAATGGTTCTCTTCAATGATTATTTTGTAGCATTCTGTCTGTTCTGTTCAGTAGTTTTGGTTTTCTTCTCAGGAATTTATGCGCAAATGTGCACACACACACTTTGCTGAGGTTCTGTGTCACTTTCTCCTAAATCCTTTCTCATTTCTTTTACACTTTTAGCTTAAAGGTTTCCTCCTTTCCATTCTGTTTCTCTTTATGCAATGCCCATGGTATTTATTAATTAATATATTGCTTCTAGTTTAGTTTCCATTTCTACGATGTTGCTTCTTGTATTTCTAATACTTCCTTTGGTTCTAAGCTTCATTTCAAATCTTCATGTTTTCTTTTCTCTGATAGTATTCTTTGAGTTATTTTGATTCCAATTGAAACTGTTCTTTGATAACTGCTATCATTTTCTTAATTTCTTTTAGCTTGTGTATTTAAAATGTTAGAATACAGGAATACTACACAGCAATGAGAAAGAATGAAATCTGGCCATTTGTGGCAACATGGATGGAACTTGAGGGTATTATGCTAAGTGAAAGAAGTCAGGCAGAGAAGGACAGGTACCATATGTTTTCACTCATATGTGGAATAGGAGAAACTTAACAGAGGACTATAGGGGGAGGGAAAGGAGAAAAATAGTTAAGGAGAGGGAGGAAGGCAAACCATGAGAGACTCTAAAAACTGAGAACAAATTGAGGATTGATGGGGGTGGGGGAGGGGGGAAACGGATGATGGGCATGGAGGAGGGCACTTGTTGGGATGAGCATTGGGTATTATATGGAAACCAACTTGACAATAAACTATAATTAAAAAATAAAAAATAAAAAATATATTAGAATACAGTTTTCCTTCATTTTATCCCGTCTTTCTGGTGTGTTTGCTTGAAAGAATGTCATTCTGCTTCTAATTTTCCTTTTTATCTGGTAACAGTTTTTTTAAGATTTTATTTTTAAGTAATCTCTACCCGCAATGTGGGGCTTGAACTCACAACCCCAAGATCAAGAGGGTGCGCACTCTACAATTTGAGCCAGTCTGGTGCCCACTTTTTTATTTGTCCTGGTCCCCACTGATAATTTTTGATGAGTTTGACTGCTTTTCTTTTCTAATGCTTGTATTTCAGTGAGATGAGTTATTTGTACTAGAAGGGAGCCGGTGGAGTTTCCTTGACTTCAAGATTCTAGAGCTCCCTCTTCTGTCACTTATTTGAATTGTTTAAAAATACTGTACTTTGTGACTTGTTACTGCTCAATATGGAGACTCTGTCCTAGAAGTGATAGAGTCCAAAATTAAGATCACCCCAGCAATCTCTGACTTAATGAGGTCCCTTGGCACTCACCTACAAACTGTAGTCTACACACCTCCTTCTCCTGCTTTGGACTGATGTTCTCTGGGAGACTATATCTGTAAACTGACTATATCCTGCTTTGGACTGATGTTCTCTGGGAGACTATATCTGTAAACTGTAGTCTACACACCTCCTTCTCCTGCTTTGGACTGATGTTCTCTGGGAGACTATATCTGTAAACTGTAGTCTACACACCTCCTTCTCCTGCTTTGGACTGATGTTCTCTGGGAGACTATATCTGCAATGCATATAGAGACAAAAGATTTCTAGTAATATCAAATAACACATAATGAAAATAAATTCACCCACTAGGAAATATGCAAAAGTTACAGACAGCCAATCTATAGAGAAGGAAACCTCAATGTCAACTAAACATATGAAAAGGTGCTTCATCTCACTAGTAATTGGAAATGCTAATTAAAACATGAAAATGGAGTTTAATCTGATTCAGCACTAAGGACATTTATAAGTTAATATAATAATTACAAAAAAAAAAAAAGAATCAAATTCTGGCCCTGTTAAAGAACAACCAGGACCTTATAGGTATTCTGAAAAAAGAAAGAGGGAAAAAATCTGCTAAGAGAATATTACATTCCTAGTTCTCACTCTCTGGTCACTTCACACATCCCAGAATGTTCTCTATCTACCTCTATCTAACTAATTCCTACTCATCTCTCAGGTCTTACCCTAATTGTCATCTCTTTCAGGAAAACATCTGATTCTCCCTTAGCCTAAGATAAATGCTCCTGTTATGTCTGTCCTTGGTATTTTATAGTTTCTCTATCAGAGCATTTTCCAAACATCACTGTGATACTGCTTTATGTGCACCAAGCCTAGCTTATAGTGCTGAGCTATCCAATCAAACTTTAATTGAGGTGTTACTGTAACAGTAGTTTATAGATGCAGTTAGCATCTACAGCCACTTGACTTTAGTAAAGATTATCTCCCACAGTCAGGGTGGATCTGTTCCGAGTAGTTGAAAGGCCTTAGGAACAGAAACAAAGTTTCCCTACAGAATAAGAAATTTCACCTGTGAAATGCAGTGTCACCACCTGCTTAAGAGATTCCAACCTTTCTTTCCTAACTGCCTACCTTAGGAATTTTGAACTTGACTAGCCAGCCCCCAAATCTGCATATGCCAATTCCTTGCACTAAATCCCTCAATGTCTCTCTCTCTATATATAGACACACACACACACACACACACACACATATATTATATCCACATAAATACATATTTATACATATATACAAACATATACACATTTTCGGATATATATCTCTTCTACTGCTTCTGTTTCTCTGGTGGAACACTGCCTGATAAAATTAGTATACCAGATTACATACATAATTGTCTGTTTTTGTTCACATCAGACTGTAAGCACAATTAGAGCAGGAATGGTGTCTGTTTATTTGCCTTTGTATATCTAGTGCCTAGAATATAGTATATGCTCAAAAAACTATTGAATTGATGAATTTCCTCCCGAGATTGACTAGTGTAAGAGCCCCAATATAAAAATCCTCAAACAGCTGTAGGGAAACCTTCTCAGTACACTGATTAGAGAAGGAAAGGGCTAAGAGACTTCTAGATGCATTTAGGAAATACCGATGAATACCAAATAATAATAGTTCACTACTTGGAGAGATGCTTTTGGTACGTCACTGGAGGATTTATCTAATTTTCAAAGCCGTAGCAAACATTGAAAGAAAGGAAGCTGATTCTGGAAGGCAGTCATTTCTGTACTACAAAAGAAGGTTCAGTCAAGCAGTACTAGTATAATTCAGTGGCAATAAACTTTGAGATTTAAAAGAAATGCAAATAGTAATATATCTAGTAACCCATAGTCATATACTCTAAGAGTCTTATTCCATTCTTAATTCCAAGGAAACAAGAAAATAGACTTTCGTCTGATTCAGCACAAGAGATACGAGAATAACTTAACATAATAGCAGCAAAAATGGGTCAGAATCTTCTTGGCTTCTATTAAGAACATTCTCTTGTACATACTCCAACAAAAGAAAGCCAGAAAGAAAATCTGATGATATGAAAGAATGACATCAAAACGTTTTTTAAATGCTAAAGATTAAAATTAAAAGAAAAAAACCTTTTGACTATGTCCTAAACCTTTGTCTTAAAAAAAAAAAAAAAAAGGCTGAAGGCTTATGACACTAGTATCATCTATGCATTGATAAAGACATGTGTTGCCAGGCCCCACACTATGCCAACTGAATCTGAATCTCCAGGGGTCAGGCCTGAGGATTGAATAGTTACTATCCCGTTCACATGATTCGGACGCACTCTGACTTTAAACTATCAGTCTTTACAACAGATCTTCCCTTTCCTTCACCTCACTGATCAAGATCAGCTTCTTTCTGGAAGCATTCTGTAATTCATTTTATATTAATAAAATTTCTGTGCTTCCTTTTATCTCCTAACTCCTTATCTTATTATGACATTTAATCAATGCATTATAGAATCATGAAATTGAATTGGTAGAAGAAGTAATATTTTAGTTCTCTCCACACTGTATCTTGCTTTGTTATATTATATACTTGTGTGTGTGTATATATATATATATATATATATATGTATATATTTGTAAGTATTCTCTTACACAGAACAGACATAGTAATATTCAAGTGTAAATTTGTATGTAACCCACATCCCTGGCATGAAAGATCGAAGGACACAGATTTTTGGAGAGCGTCACAGCTCACTTGGATTAAGCCATGACTAAGTATTTTCTTACCAATAAACTTGCCCCCTAAACTTGACACAGATTTTAATGAACACCAAGAAGCTAAGAATAATGATCTGGGTTCAATCCCATCTTCAACACTGAAGTGATTTTAGAAAAGTTGCTCCATCTTTCTAGATTCACTCATCAGTGAAGTGAAGATAAAATATCTCCTATGCAAAAATAGTTAAAAGAATAATAATAAATGGATGCTGTGCTGAATGGAAGGTGAAAGGTAAAACAAAATCAATTGCTTCTCATTCATTAAAAAGAATGTTGGTGACCATGCACGCACGACAGACTTTAGCCACAATGGGGACCTGCCATAGGCAGTCCGCCTGCACATTTATGGTTCTAGTAAAAACACATTCAGAGTCAGACCCAAGGAGAAACAAGATATGGATATCCGTGATTTAAAAACCAACAATACCATTATATTATGAACTAAGAATTGAGAAAAAGAGCATATATTTCCTTTTCTACATTCTGTGTATTTTTAAATTTCTTACTTTGGGTTTAGGTCTTATACTTTCAAAATGCATTTAAAGAGTACAGATTCATTATGAAGTATCAGAATTACTTTCCAAGTTTTTTTCAAAATGGAATTTTTTTTACCTGAGGGGCATTTGTAAGCATTTGAAGTGTGTTTGTCCTCCCTGGGTGGTCATACAGGTGCACAACAGCTGTCACAGAAGGGGTCACCGATCCCAGTGAGTTTAAAGACAGGCAGCCAAGACTTCCATCTGGAACAGTAGAACTCTTGAAGAAAGTGTAAGCAATTTGACCAAGTTTGATTCCACCATAAGAATCTGAAGAACCATAAATACAAGAATAAAACAGTTTTAATTTCCCACAATAATGCTAAGGGTTTCCACAGTCAACATGATTACTTACCTCATTTTTCAGTTGGCCTCAGAAATAAAATACATTAGCATAAACTACACACATAGAAGGAACAGTGTTAGTTATGACCCCCACAGTCATTTACTTTACCTAACATTACAGGATTCTCACACTAGTTTACTGGAGTGACCCCTTCTGTGACAGCTGTTGTGCACCTGTATGACCACCCAGGGAGGACAAACACACTTCAGTATTACTCCAGGCTAAGGATGAAATTACTCTGATTTTCTAAACACACATCAGCTAGGAGTTAGGTTAGATGACCAGGATGCAGATAGGTGGTGGGAAAAGAGAGCAATAAAGAATGAAACTTCTCCCATGTTGTCTGCGACTCAGATAGAAATAGGTAATTAGGAACTTACTTTCTCAAGACAAGCATCTCAGTATAGATTTGATGTCTTCATGCTACAGTATGCCTCAAGATAGGGATGTTTTTTATTTAAAAATGTGATTAACAATGCCTTTGAAGCAATTTTTATGAAATAAAACAGAAAAAATACTAACTATAATCCCGAACACATATCAACAAAATATAAGGACTGTAAGCCACTGTGCTCGGTGAGCTAATACTAAATCCTAAGGGATTCCATTTACAGTGCAGCCAAGGCTCCTGCTTTGCCTCCTGAGCTCCCAGAGCGTGCATTCATTCGGTAGAGAAGTCCGTGCTGAAGTCCTCCATGACACATATTTTGCCTGGCATTAAGGACAGAGAGCTAGAGGATACTGTCTTTGCCCTCTGAAAGTCGGGGCTCACGTCACTAACGTGGTTCCTACCACATCATGTTATGGCTCATTATAAATGTATCTTAAGCACCCAGGCCTTACTTACGTTTGTTCACGGTCTAGCACAGTATTCAATTTTAATTGCAGCAAGAAGTTTAAAAGGTAAATTTTTAACCAAAATATAGTCAGGGGAATAAAGAGAAAAACGAGATCAGATGAAAAAAAGAATCAGAATAGTTGAACAATTTCCTGACTGCCTGTCATGTGCCAAACATCCTTCCAGGGAATTTATACGTGTTCCTTTGTTTAATCCTCACCCCGATCCTGTGAAGCAGGAAGGAATCCAACCTTACTAAGCCTTGTGGAGCTTAATGCCTTCCTCCCTGTCAGCCCATCCTCCCACTGCAGCCAGGCGACCCAATCTGGTCACTCACTGGCTCAACAGCCTTCCATGGCTCTGCATTGCCCTTGAAATAACGTCCAAAACCCTCACCTGACTTTAAGGAGCTATAGGACCTGGTACATTTCCATGTTTCCAGCCTCATTTCTTGCCACTCTTTTTCCTGTTCTCTCATTTTTGTTATAATGCATCTCCCTCAGTTCCTGGAGCACACACCAGCTCTTTTTCATATCCTGGCCTTCCCACAGGCTGTTCTCTCTGTTCGCAAAATATGTTGCTTTTTCTTCCTCTATTCTCAAAATAATGTTGAATGGATGAATGAATGAAGGGGTATTAGAGAGAGGGTAGAATCTTGTTCCAGGAAAAGATTAGAAGCAGGGAAGGGATTAGGGTATTAATCACAAAACAATGATAATAGATGTGTTCTTTGAGGTTTAAGCCAATCACAAGATGTAGCACAAACCGAGATTTTGGTTTCCTCTTTGCCTCATTTCCTGCTCTTCCTTAAGGCCTCAGCATTAGTGCCACTTTCTCTAGGAAGCTTTTAACCCCAGACATGGTTAAGCCCTCTTGCCATCTGCCCTGTAGCTCCAGCACTTCCCTTCTGTAATGCT
The DNA here is from genome assembly GCF_006229205.1 of Suricata suricatta. NCBI lineage: Eukaryota > Metazoa > Chordata > Mammalia > Carnivora > Herpestidae > Suricata > Suricata suricatta. The sequence continues at coordinate 42,698,967 of NC_043710.1, forward strand.
CTCACCTGGACTGAAGCACCTTGAGAACAAAGCCCATCCCTTTCTTCACTGCTTCTCCATCCCTAGCACATAGCATTGCCACCAGCACACTCTATAAATGTTTACATAACATTCCCAATAAAACAAAGCAAGAATCCTTGGGAAATGAGCTGATTCTAGGGTAGGTGCAGGAAAAATACACGATAAGTCTGGAGCGTGTTTTAGTGCCAGAAAGTAAGGAAGTACAAGTACGCAAGTATCCAAACCATGGGGTGGACATAGCGACCATCACCTAACAGACAGAGTAGGGAAAGGGAAAAATAGCAACTTTAGTAACAGGAGAAACCTAACAGACACCACCTTCACCAATCAAGATTAACATTGCTAGTAATACATATTGACATCATGAACTCTGATTGGATCAATGAGATCGATACCTCTCTTCTGGGATATTCTTTCCCAAGACCCATAACCTCTATCTAACCTTGAGAAGGCCTCAGATAACCTAAATTGGAGATAGTTTAAGAAATATATGATCAGGGTATTCAAAAGTGTCGGTCATGAAAAAGCTAGGAAAGGCTGAGAAGCCATTTAAAGAATCAGGGAAGACCATGAGGACGCAATAGCCAAAAGCAGCGTGGGAGCGCTATGGTGGCTTAAGCCATTCTTCCTCTTTATCCCCCTCTTTGATCAGTGAATTAGTCGTCAACATATGAACAAAATTGCTTTGACTGGTCTTTTGGGTCCTAGGACCTTACTCCAAGCGACCTGGGAGGAATCTCACCCACCAGCGCACAAACCTCCATAACAGGCCGCAGAACAGATGGAGCCAGTGACAGACCCCCTTAGCTGCCCTCAGGAAAAAACCAGGTAAGTGCTGACAAGACAGATACTCACACGAGTGACAACTTGTAGAAGTCCAGACTACGCAAAGGAGACGCAAGCATACTGGTAGAGAAAGAAGAAAAGAAAAAAATATGAATTTGGTTGCAATGGAGGCAGTAAGAGACAATTTCCCTTCGCTTTTCCTTTTCCCCAAGGAAACACCGAACAAGGTTGATTTATCTGGCGCTGGTGACCTGCCCACAGGGAAAAGGAAAGCGCCGAGTGAGTCCGTGGCTGCCCCAGGTAGGCGGAATGGGGTTGGAGAAACCCATTTTGTCTCCATCAGCACTGGGAGTACCATAATGAGAGCTCTACGATTTAGGGAGGAAGGATATTGGGAAGAGGCAGATAAGAAGTTCAAACCACCGTAAAGGGACTGTGCTCGACAGGAAGTCCACCCACTAGCCTCTGGGAGTACCACCACCAAGGATCTTCCTGCTGGGTCACTAGTCATCCCTCAATGCACTACCGCTAAACTTACACCTCTGGGCACTCTGCGGCAGACTCCCTGCGCATGCTTTCAGGTGTGCTTGCTAGCGCCCTCTGGAGAAAGAAAGCACCCTCGGAAAATAGCGGTTGGTGGGCAAGGAAGAAACAAACTTGAGCTATAGCACCACCTTCTGGACAACAGAAGAAGTTTCCAGTAACCAGTCTGGTGAATTTTAAGAACCAGAGAAAACATAAAAAGCTTAAAAAGTCTGCCACAGACTGCTGGTAGGAATGCAAACTGGTGCTGCCAGTCTGGAGGACAGTATGGAGGTTCCTCAAAAAATTGAAAATAGGGGTGTCTGGGTGGCTAGGTCGATTAAGCATCCGACTTCAGCTCAGGGCATGATTTCGTGGTTTGAAAATTTGAGGCCTGCGTCCAACTCTGTGCGTGACAGCTCAGAGCCGGGAGCTGGCTTCAGATTCTGTGTCTCCCCCTCTCTCTGCCCCTCCCATCTCATGTTCTGTCTCTTACTAATAAATAAATGTGAAAAAAATTAAAAATAGAGCTATTCTACAACCCAGCAATTATACTACTAGATATTTATCCAAAGGATACAAAAATCCTGATTCAAAGGGGCACATGCACACCAATGCTTATAGCAGTGCTTTCAACACTAGCCAAATTATGGAAGGAGCCCAAATGTCCATCAACTGGCAAATGGATAAAGTAGATGTGGTGTGTATATATATATACACACACACACACACACACACATACATATATACATATATGTATGTATGTATATCAATAGAATATTACTCAGCAATCAGAAAGAATGAAATCTTGCCATTTGCAACATGGATGGAACTAGAATGCATTATGCTATGCAAACTAAGTTGGTCAAAGAAAGGCAAATATATGATTTCACTCATATGTGGAATTTAAGAAACACAACAGTTGAACATAGGGGAAGGGAAGGAAAAGTAAAATAAAACCAGAGAGGGAGGCAAACCATAAGAGACTCTTAAATACAGAGAGCAAACTGAGGGTCGCTGGCGGGGGTGTTGGGTGGGGGGATGGGCTAAATGGTTGATGGACATTAAGGAGGGCACTTGTTGGGATGGGCCCTGGGTGTTGTATGTAAGTGATGAATCACTAAATTCTACTCCTAAAACCATTATTACACTCTATGTTAACTACTTGGATTTAAATAAAAATTTTAAATAAATAAATAAATAAATAAACAAACATTAAAAATAATTTTGCCACAGGACAGAGCAAAAAGAGTGGAGCAGGTTCAGCTTCACAAGCACAGAGGGAAAACTCAGATAATAGCAATGCCATAGAATATAATACCTCATCTGCTGAAGGCAATGAGCAAAGAGTTAAGGAGGTCTCCGCTACCTCAAATAAGGAAAGATGGCAACACAAAAAGAAAATGACAAGTCTCCAGCAGCTGAGCTCAAGGCATGGAATTTTGTGACGTAACTGATAACTTAAATAGCAGTTATGAAGATTCAGTGAGTTATAAGAAAACTCAGAAAAGCAAGTCAATAAAATCAGGAATAAAATATGTGAACAAAATGAGTTATCTTCCAAAAAGATTGAAATCATAGAAAAGCACCAAACACAAATTCTGGACCTGAACAAGTCGGTGAATAAGATGAAGAATTCTACAGAGAATCTCTGCAGCAGGGCAGACCAGATGGGAGAACAAATATGGGCCTTGGAGGACAGGAACTTTGAAATAACGCAGCCAGAAAAAATGAAATAACAGAGACTTTAAAAAGCAAAGAAAACCTATAGGAACTATGGGAATCCATCAAAAGACAAATATCAGAATAACTGGAGTTCCAGAGGGAGCTAGAGGAGGGAAGAGTATATAAAGAAATAATAGACAATTTCCCAAATGTGAGAAAAGACTTGAACATCAAGTCCAGGAAGCTAATAAATCACCCTATTAGCATAATGAATAAAATACCTTCTCCAAGACACATTATAATGAAACTGTCAAAGATCAAAAATAAAGAAGGAATCCTCAATGCATCTGGGGGCGAGCACAGGAAGGCAAAGAACAATCTAACTTACAAAGGAACCCCCATTGGCAATCAGTGGATTTCTCGGCTGAAACTCTAGGCAGAGAGAGTGGAATGACATATTCAGGGTGTAGAAGGATAAAATTTGCCAGTCAAGAATATGTTATCTGACAAAGACATTCTTCAGATATGAAGGAGAAATGAAGGCTTTCCCAGACAAACAAAAGCTGAAGGAGTTCATCACCACCGCATTGCAAGAAATGCTGAAAGGAGTTCTCAGAGCTGAAATGAGAAGACTATAATCAACATGAAAGCATATGGAAGTACACAGCACACTAGTATGGATGAAAAATGTATTTGTAACCACTCAACTATAGTATAAAGTTTAAAAGAAAATAGTAGTAAAAATAACTCTAGTACTATAAATTTTTAATGAATAAACAACATAAAAAGAGGTTAATTGTGACATCAACAATATAAAAAGGAAAAGTAAAGGTCATGGCTTTTATAGGTGACCAAAGATAAGTTGCCATCAGCCTAAAACTGAATTATGTTATCTATAAGATGTGCTATGTAAGCCCCATGGTAAACACAAAGCAAAAACCTAGAGCAGATTCACAAAAGACAAAGAAAGGGGAAACAGATCATACCAACATAGAAAATAATCAATTTACAAAGGTAGGCAGAAACAGAGAGAAAAAGAAACAATGGAAATTTAAAAAAACAATTAATAAGATGGTAGTCCTTAATATCAATAATTACTCTAAATGTATATGGGTTAAATTCAGCAACCAAAGGCACAGAGTAGATGATGGATTAGAAAAACATCTATTTGCTGCTTGGACCTTAAGGACACATATAGAATCAAAGTCAGGCGATGGTAAAAGGTATTCCATGCAAATGGAAACCAAAAGAAAGAAGTGTTAGCTATATTGATACCACACAAAATAGACTTTAAGTCAAAAATGGTAACAAGCAACAAGGAAGGTCATTATATAATGATAAATGGATAAATTCATTAAGAAGATAAAACAATAATAATAATATATACACCTAAAATCAAAGCATATAAATATAATAAGCAAAAATTTAATAAGCAAATACTAATAGATATGAAAGAAGAAATAGACAATACAATAATAGTAGAGGACTTCAATACCCCAGCTTCAACAGTGGATAGATCATCCAAGCAGGTCATCAACAAGGAAAAGATAGACTTGAATCAAGCATTAGACCAAATGGAACTAGCAGACATCTATAGAACATTCCATCTAACAGCAGCAGAAAATAGTGCCCATAATTAAACCCTGTATGTACGGTCAGCTGATATTTGATAAGGGAGCCAAGAGCATCTAATGGGGAAAAGAGTCTCTTGGACAGAGGATGTTGAGAAAACTGGATAACCACATGCAGAAAACTGATACAGGACCCCTATCTTACACCACTAACAAACATAACTCCAAATGGAAAAAAAGGCTTAAACATAAGACCTGATCATAAAACTCCTAGGAAAAAACAGACAAGAAGCTCCTCCTTATTAGTCTTGGCAATGATTTTTGGGGTATGTCACCAAAGCACAAACAACAAAAGCAAAAATCAACATGTAGGATTACACCAAATTTAAAAACTTCTATACTGTAAAGAAACAATTTCATTGTTACGAAAAGGCAACCTACAGAAGGGGAGAAACTGTTTGCAAGACATATATCAGATAAGGGATTAATAAACTCAATGTACAGGGGTGCCTGGGTGGCTCATGTAGCTGAGCGTTCTTCTTCGGGCTCAGGTCGTAATCTTGCAGTCTGTGAGTTCAAGCCCCACATTGGGCTCACTGCTGTCGGCACAGAGCCTGCTTGGATCCTTGGTCCGCCTCTCTGTCCCTCCCCCACTTGCACTCTCTCTCAAAAAATAAATTAAAAATTTTTTAATAAATTAATTAAAAAATAAATGTACAAAGAACTTACATGATGCAATAACAACAAAAAATCCAATAAAAATGGACAGAGAATAAATAGACACTTTAAAAACAAAAGACATTCACATGGCCAACAGGTCTCTGAAAAGATGCTCACCATCACTAATCATAAGGGAAATAAACACATTCAAACCACAATGGGCTTTCACCACACACCTGTAAGAAGAATCAAGAAGACAAGAGGTAACAAGTGTTGGTGAAGATGTGGAGAAAAAGGAGCCCTTTTGCACTGTCAGTGGAAATGTAAACTGGTCCAGCCACTGTGGAATTCAGCCCAAAGGTCCTTCAAAAAATTAAAAATCGCATTACCATATAAATAGCATTCTGGGTATACATCCAAAAGAAATGAAAACAGGTTATTGAAGAGATATATGCACTTCCATGTTTATTGTGGTGCTATTTACAGTAGCCAAGATATGGAAACAACCTAAGATTCCATCAATAAGATGACTGAAGAAAGAAACTGTGGTGTGTGTATATATATATATATATACTATGGAATACTATGCGGCTATGAGAAAAAAAATCTGCAGTTTCTGATAACATGGAATGATCTTGAAGATGTTGTGCTAAGTAAGAGAGGTAAGTCAAACAGAGAAAGACAAATCCTGTATGGTATCCTTTTCATGTGGGATCAAAATAAAATAAAATAAAACAGAGTGGAATGGTGGTTGCCAAAGGCTGGGGGATAAAGGAATGGGAGAAACACTGATTAAGGGTACACACTTGAAACTAGTAGGCAAATAAGTCCTGGAGACCTAATACAGAGCACAGAGATTACAAACAACAAAATAGTATTATTAACATTAAACCTGCCAAGAGACTAAATCTTAATTGTTCTCACCACTAGAAGGAATGATAATAATGTAATGTTATTACATTAGCCAACACTGCAACAGCAATCATATTGCAATATAAATGTATCAAACCAATGTGCTGTACAACTTAAACTTGTATCATGTCATTATGTATTATGTGTCATTATGTATCTCGATTTTTAAGTAAATGAATAAATGAATGAATGAATGGATGGATGCAACCTGGTATCCCAGAACAGGAAAAAAAAGGATATTAGAGGAAAAACTGGTAAAATTTGAGTAAATGCTATAGTTTAGTTACGTTTATTATATCAATATTTTATTTCTTAATTTTAATAAATGGGTAGTGGTTATGAAATATGTTAACATCAGGAAAAGCTGGGATAGGCTAGATAGGAATTCTCTGTACTATTTCTGCAACCCTTTTGTAAAACTAAATTTATTTCGAGATAAAAAGTTGTTTAAAAAATCCAGACTTGGCAGCGATGTCCGTTTCGGGGGAGTCCAGTGGGAAGAGCAGAGAGATGTGCCTGATGTGCAGTCCGTGGGGTCTTGGTCTTCTAGCAGGGCCTGTATAATGCTAATCTCTTTGGCACAGAATTTTGGATTTTATGAAAGGATTAAGGATTTCACGCTCTCGTCTAACCTTCTCCATCAAGAGGAAGAATAGACAAGGAAGGTTCTTACCACCTAGGAGACTAAGATGAGCTTCTCCCAAGACTTTAAGATACAATGAATAATCTCACATTTAATGTTTGGGATTCAGCATCTGTAGAGACCAAGGTGTGGACTCTGATGAAAACTGATCTGGAAGAAGACTCTGACATCATTAATTAACACACTAAGGGAAGAATCTGACAGAGGAAGTAGCCAAGTCCAGAAAGTGGACACCAAAACACTATGAATTTGTTAGCATGTTTGCAGGAGAGTTCAGGAGGAAGGATGCCCTTCCCTGCTTGGTTCCAAGCCCAGATGGTAGGTACAGAGGAAATAGCTCTCAGTCCTGCTGGGCTCTTTCCCCCTCATACCTATGGGCACTCGTAGCAAAAACTTACACACTGCTCTCTGGGATTGTATGATAGAGCACTCATTTTGTTTAAAGACAGCAAATCTCACTTGACTCTTGAAGACAATAAGCTCTACAGTGAAAAGACAAGAGGGTGACTCCCTGATATCCATTTCCCCTTCCCGTGGTAATCACCCTAGGTAGGTAGGAAGACCCACTTTTCTATTTAATATATAATACTCTCTAACAAAGTATCAGATTACACAATTTTTTCTTTATTTTTTTATTGAAGTAAAATTAGCGTACAATGTCATATTAGTTTCAGATGTACAACATAATGATTTGACTTGGGTACATAATTTTATTTCATCCAACACTTACTGAATGTCCACGATATGCCAGGCACTACGCTAGGTGCAAGTGACAATATGACCACCAGGGTCATACATAGTCCAGAAATAGCACGTAATACCAATTTAACCTGACAAAAGTGTTGACAGTGTTTTATTTGCGATATGAACAAGTGCTTTTAGACACAGAAAAGAGAGGGATTCCTTCTTTTGGAGGGAGGAGTGGAAAGAGTAGGTGTCATGCAGTCTGATCCTGAAAATCCAAGAGAGAAGATGAAGATGACGTTTTGGGGAAAGGTTCCATATGTGAAATGGCACAGAAATAAAAACAGAGTGGGCCTGCCTTGTTTGTAACGGTAAGAGTTACCTTAAGATGGCGACCGAGTGGCCATTTTGCTGTGAGTTGGAGAAAAACACCGTGCACCTACGACCCCCACCCCTCACCTGCAGACCTGGAATGTCCTGCGCCAGTTTGAAAACAGCCAATCATGGAGCCCCAGCTTCCCATCACCCTGACAGAGGAGGCAACCTATCCCATCCCGCCACATCCCTAAAGTGCCCTTATTTGGTGGTCTGCCCTCCCAGGACCGGACCGGAAGTCTTTTCACCCATAAAATACCTCGCCCCTTCCATACCAGACGCGACTTCCCTGACTCCCCACTCCCGGAGTCACAGAACCTCGCCCGGGAATCGCCGATCCCAATAAAGGCTTTTCTGGCTCCATAACTTGGTCTCTTTCCTTCCTCTCATCTCTGCCTCCATCCATTAAATCTTACAGTGACTCACAGCTCCAGGCAATGGGGAGCCAGTGAGGTCTTGTTCCCAATTTCAGGGGAGCTTTTCTGCTCTGAGATTCAGTCTTAAGGAGCTCCGATAACACCTCTGAGCTATACTCACATGCCCTTCTCTTGGATTCCCCCAGTGTGCACATATGCTGCTAATTTGGGATTTTCCCGTTTCCAGCAGTATACTATGCCCAGAAGCATTTCTTCTTGTTGGCTGAGGGTGGGGGGCCCGGTCCACCCCTGGTGTTTGGCCTTGACCAGGACAACCCAGTCCATCGGGTTTTTTGGGTTTCATCAGGGGAGTGGCTACAGCCCAATGCTCTTTCCTCCCAGAAGTGTCTTCCTTGTGTACTCCAGCTGATGAGGTCTCATGAACATGAACTTAAACACACTGGGTAAGGGAGGAATGATATTGCTGTGGTATCTGAGCTGCAGATACTGTGAGTGGCATGTGCACACATTTATCTCTGCTGCTGGGCTGTATACAACTTGGAAAAGCAACATGGGATTCACCTTGTTTATGGTGAAAATAAATCTTTATTGAATAAATGAGTTAAGAATGGATAAATAAATAAGATAACCCTCTGCACATCCCTGTAGATGAAAATGTTTAGTAACATGAAAAAGTTCCCTGGCAGGTGATTCTCTTTGGTCAAGGGTTCTGGATCCCGGGAAGGCACTAGTGAGACTGCTATCAGGAACTTTGATCTTGGATTCTCCCTTACACTGGCAGAGGAATACCTGATCTCAGAACAAGAGTTTGAAAAAGTAATGGGGCACCTAGATGGCTCAATCAGTTAAGCGTCAGCCTTCAGTCACGTCATGACTTGGCAGTCTGTGGGTTCGAGTCCCATGTGGAACTCTGTGTTAACATCTCAGAGCCTGGAGCCTGCTTTAGGTTCTGTGTGTGTCTCTCTGCCCCTACCCCACTTTCTCTCTGTCTCTCTCTCAAAAATAAGTAACACATTGAAAAAAAAGAAAGAAAGGAAGAATAAGAACTTCTCTCTTAAACTGAATAGTAGCAAGACGACATGGAATACTTTGGGAGACTAGGACAGAGCAGGTCTCTGGGAAAGGGAGTGAGGATAGGGGAGGAAGAAGTCTGTAGGAAGACAAGGAAGAGGGAACCTCTCCATCACCTGCCCTTGGGGAGAGGGGGCCTTCCTAACTGAAATCTCTGAAGTCAAAGGCTGCTGTGGCTGCTGCAGCCACAATTCCATATGGGCACCGCGTTTCTGCTCCTGCATCCCATTCGAGTCTGACACTGGACGAGGCTGTTTACAGCAAATGATTCATTTAGAACCAAGCAAGGGCAGCTTCTGCCACTGTCTGACAGACCAACCCCAGGACACCCAAAATCACAGGGCTTATTTAATCTGCAGAATCCATTAGGGCTGATAACAGGAGGGGACGGTAAATATTGTGGAGAGTGATTAAGGGATGTGGCTGGACTGCATCTTCAGCATCAGCCTGAGGACAGGGAGGAGTCACCTTGGGGGCAGGTGATGGAAGATAAGGAGGGAGGGGCAGGGCAACAGATCTGAGCAGCTGTCCTGCCTGCCCCTCAGGAGTTTCTAACACACTGACTCTCAACCTTGAACTCTCATTGGACTCTCCTGGGACTTTACAAAATTCTGATACTTAGGTTCCACCACCTCCTCCAGGCTGATTAAATTGGTCTGGTTTGTGGCCTGAGTTTCAGGGTTAGGAAAATTCCTCCTCCAGGAGGAGCCTGAGAGGGAATGGAGAGATTTTATTATTTCATAGTAAAGAGCTGGAAGGATCCCTACAGAGCACAGCTTCTCCGGTGAAGCAATGGGCCCAGTAGGAAAGGCCACCGAACTGGATTAGGATTATTACAAATAGAGGACCATAACTTTTATCTCATGAGTTTCCAGGCCAATTGATTTTCTCATATACCATCCTTCTGCCACTTACAGACAAGTAAGGCCTTCGTCAAGTCTAATTTTCCTCATCTGTAAAGTGGATGCTGTCACCTTTTCTACTTATTACCTGTTACGCCATGAAGATCAGCATTCATGAAGATGTTGTAAGTCTAGGGGAAGAGGGAAAAGAAATAGCAGAGATGTGTCTTAAGGTTTGGGACCTGAGAGGAGGTTGTCTAAATGACAGTGGTGGGGTAGAAGTTTAGAAAAAGTAGATTTTCAAAAACCCTCTATGTTGTATTTTCTTGACCAAGGGTCTACCATGCAGCTCAGTCAGAGTGTCATGAGGTCCCAGGTCAAGCTACCTCTCCCTAGAGGGGGTCAAATCCTGCCTCCTTGGTCCTCTAGGGAGCCAATGGTCGGGAATCTTCTACTGCTTTTGCCTCTGTCCCAGAGGCCTCCTAGTCCAGAGCTGGTACATCTCTAGTTTATGGTCAATAATCATTGCTGGATGAATGAGTGCATGGAATTAGAAACAAGTATGAAATCGTGACTAAAAGGAAGGAGAATTATAGGAATAATAATGAGAAGGAGTGTGGAAGTAAAACCTCGATTTTTGCCTTGGGGGAGAGATGAACTTTTTTTTAAATTTTTATTTTTGAGGGCCAAAATGTGGGGGCAGGGCAGAGAGAGGGGGACAGAGGATCTAAAGCGGGTTCTGTGCTGACAGCAGCAAGCCTGATGGGAGCCCAAACTCACAAACTGCAAGATCATGATCTGAGCCTAAGTTGGATGCTCAACCGACTGAGGCACCCAGGTGCCCCAGAGAGGAGCATTTTTATGTCTCTGAGGGAGGAGCAAGAAAGAGGGAAACATGTGCTGTCAGAGAAGAGTTATTAACAACACAAATCCCTTGAGCCCCTTTGAAATGAAAAATCCCATTGAAGAGATGAAACATTTTACTCATAAGAATTCCGGTTCCCAGTTAGCTTCCTGTTTTTTCTGTCAGTTTTTGAACTTCTATATCTCTTTATCCATGTGTGTGTAAACTGTGAGCTCATTGAGCAAAGGTAAATAGATCTTATCATTATTGTATCCCAGTGCTGAATATAAAATAAAGGCTCCATAATTAATGGATAAATTTATTATCTGTTGATTTTCTTTCTAGGTGACATGGGTACCTGGGAAAAACATGCTCATTCAATAAATGGGTAAGACAGATCCATGAAAAAAAGAGGGAACAATGAAGGTAGAAGAGTGTGTCGATGTCAAAAGAAAATTTACTAGTTCTATGAATGGAAGAGAAGGAACAAACACAACCTGTTGTTCTCTGCGCCCTCATAGTCCCTATCTACATCCTGGCATATTTTACAGAGCTGTAATCAAATATCTACATAATTGGATATTTTGTTTTTCAAAATGCCATTTTGAATAACTCCTTACCCTATCCGATCTTCTTCATAGTTATTTTTTTCCTGTTAACTACTGAAGTTTCCATGCAGTTAACGTACTACAACTTAATCTCACTGTACTGTGCCTATTGTTGGACATGTAGGTGGATGAATTTCTGCCATAACAGAGAGAGAGAGAGTGCCATAATGAGCCTCACATCAAGGGCTTGCCCTCGTTATGAATTAGCTCCTCCGTGTAAATTACAATGAATAAAAATGATCGGGTCAAAGGGTGTGAACAGTTTTATGGTTCTTAATGTATACTATTAAGTTCCTGTTTTATATCCACTGTCGGAAAGGTATGAGCACATCAATTTATTGCAAACTCTGGCACCAGTATACTATTACATCTTCTTTGCCAAGTTAAGAGATATAAAAATATATCTTGTTTGAATTTTGTTATGGCCTGAATATTTTCCCACTTGCTCACTATCAGCATTTCATTCTGTTTATGTGATTTGCCATTAAGGAGGCATTTATGACATTTATATATATTAGGATAAACTTTTATATTTTATATATAATAATTCATTTCTCAAAATTAAAAAAAATATTTTTCCTGCTGTTTTTAATTTCACCATGATTAATTGCTTCTTGTGCCAAACTTCTGTACTGACCTTTCCCTTTATGAGTTCTTTCAAAAATATATGTTCAGGGGCACCTGTTAAGCATCTGACTTCGGCTCAGGTCATGATCTCACAGTTCATGAGTTCAAGCCCTGCATCGGGCTCAGCTGCTTGGAATTCTGTGTCTCCCTCTCTCTCTGCCCCTCCCCCCTCACATCTGTCTCTCTCCTCTCTCTCTAAAATAAACATACACAAAAAAATTCATGTTCGGACACTATATCTAAATAAACATATAAAAACTCTCCATTTTACTTTGTAAAATATATGACCATTAAGTTATTTAATAAATGTATAATTTTTAAATATACATTTTGAATATAACTTGATGTTGCCCCAAACTGGTAATCAAGTGGCAATTTAGAGTCTATAGATGAGAGACCTGGGGAGCAGTCTTGTTCTAGGGAGGACAGGCTCCTTCTGAAGCTGCCTCGCAGCGTTAACAGCACGTATATGGTTTGTTTTTTAAATCATTATTCAAGTATAGTTTACGTAAAGTGTTATATTCGTTTCAGATGTACAATATGATTCAACAGTTCTGTACATTTCTCAGTGCTCATCCCTTTCCTTATTTGACCAACCCTACGCCCCACCTACCTCTTCTAGTAACCACCAGTTTGTTCTCCACATTTGTTTAAGAATTTGGTTTGTTGCTGTTGGTGGTGGTGTGGTTTGTCTCTTTCTTTGTTCATTTGTTTTGTTTCTTAAATTCCACACAAGTGAAATCGCGTGCTATTTGTCTTTCTCAGACTGACTTATTTCACTTAGAATTATACCCTGCAAATCTATCGATGTTGTTGGAAGTAGCAAAATTTCATGATTTTTATGGCTGCGTAATAGTCCATTGTGTATATATACCTCATCTTCTCTCTCCAGTCATCGATCACTGGGCACTTGGGTTGCTTCCCTACCTTGGCTATTGTACATAATGCTGCAGTAAACATAGAGATGCTTATATCTTGTCAAATTAATGTCTTCATAGACTTTGGTTAAATACCTGGTAGTGGAATTACTGGAACATATGGTAGTTCTATTTTTAATTTTTTTTATTTTTTAATGTTTTTTATTTACTTTTGAGAGACAGAGACAGCGTGAGCAGGGGAGGGTTAGAGAGAGAGGGAGACACAGATCTGAAGAAAGGCTCCAGGCTCTGAGCTAGCTGTCAGCACAGAGCCCAACGCGGGGCTCAAACCTATGAACCATGAGATCATGACCTGAGCCAAAGTCAGATGCTCAACCGACTGAGCCACTCAGGTGCCCCTATTTTTAATTTTTTGAGGAAATTCCGTATGGTTTTCCACAATGGCTGCACCATTTTGCATTCCCAGCAACAGTGGGAAGTTTCTTTCTCTCCTTCTTATTTCTTGCGTTATTTTAGCCATTCTGACAGGTATAAAGTAATATCTCATTGTGGTTTTAAATTCGCATTTCCCTGATAATCAGTAATGTTGAGCATCTTTTTCGTGTGTCTGCTGGCCATCTGGATGTCTTTGGAAAATTTTCTATTTAAGTCCTCTCCCCATTTTTAATTGGATTATTTGTGCTGTTGGTGTTGAAGTGTAGAAGTTGTTTTTATATTTTTGATATTAGCACCTTATCAGATGTGTCATTTGTAAATCTCTCTCTCTTTTGGGGTGCCTTTTTGTTTTGTTGATTTCTTTTGCTCTGCAAAGCTTTTTATTTTGATGTAGTCCCAATAGTTTAATTTTGCTTTTGTTTCCCTTGCAGAGAGATGTATCTAGAAAAATGTTTCCATGGCCAGTGTCAAAGAAATTACTACCTCAGCGCCTGGGTGGCTCAGTGGATTAAGCATCCTACTCTTGGTTTTGACTCAGGTCATGACTTCACAGTTTGTGAGTTTGAGCCCTGCATTGGGCTCTGTGCTGACAGCATGGAGCCTCCTTGGGATTCTCTGTCTCTCTCTCTCTTTCTGACCTTCCAACTCATAAATATTTTTTGGGGGTGCCTGGGTGTCTCAGTCAGTTAAGTGTCCGACTTTGGCTCAGGTCATGATCTCATAGTTCGTGGGTTCAAGTCCCGCATTGGGCTCTGTGCTGACAGCTCAGAGCCTGGAGCCTGTCTTCGGATTCTGTCTCCCTCTCTCTCTGACGCTTCCCTGCTCATGCTGTCTCTTTCTCTCTCAAAAATAAATAAAACATTAAAAATTTAAAAGACAATAAATAAATATTTTTTTAAATAAAAAATATTTTTTATTATTTTTTTCCTTTCATCCAAGTTAGTTAGCACATAGGGCACTAATGGTTTCAGAAGGAGAATCCAGTGATTCATCCCCTACATTTAACACCCAGTGTTCATCCCAACAAATGTTCTCCTTAATATTCCTTGCCCTTTTAGCTCACGCCCTACCCACAACCCCTCCAGTACCCTCAGTTCTCTGTATTTAAGAGTCTCTTATGTTTCCCCCATTTTATATTATTTTTGCTCCCCTTCCCTTATGTTCATCTGTTTTGTATCGTAAATTCCACATGTGATTGAAGTCATATGATATTTGTCTTTCTCTGACTGACTAATTTAACTTAGCATAATACATTCTAGTTCCACCCAGGTTGGTACAAACGGCAAGATTTCATTCTTGCCGAGTAATACTCCATTGTATATGTATACCATTTCTTCTTTATCCATTCATCTGTTCATGGATATTTGGGTTCTTTCCATACTTTGGCTACTGTCAAAAGCACTGCTATAAACATTGGGGTGCATGTGCCCCTTTGAAACAGCACGCTTGCATCATTTGGAAAATACTTAGTAGTACAATTGCTGGGTCATAGGGTAGTTCAATTATTAGTTTTTTCAGGAATCTCCATACTGTGTTCCAGAGTGGCTGCAACAATTGGCGTTCCCACCAGCTGCAAAAGGGTTCCTCTTTGTCTGCATCTTCACCAACATCTGTTGTTGCAGGAGTTGTTAATATTAGCCATTCTGACAGGTGTGAGGTGGTATCTCATTGTGGCTTTGATTTGTATTTCCCTGATGATGAGTGATGTTGAGCATTTTTTCATGTCTGTTAGCCATCTGGATATCTTCTTTGGAAAAGTGTCTATTCATGTCTTTTGCCCATCTCTTCACTGGATTATTTGTTTGAGAGATATTTTGTAAGTTCTTTAAAGATTTTGGATACTAACACTTTATATGATACACCAGTTGCAAATATCTTCTCCCATTCTGTTGCCTGACATTTAGTTTTGCTGATTGTTTCCTTCGCCATGCAGAAGCTTTTTATCTTGATGAGGTTTCAATAGTTCATTTTTGCTTTTGTTTCCCTTGCCTTCAGAGACATGTTGACTAAGAAGTTGCTGCGGCTGAGGTCAAAAAGAAGATTTTTCCTGTTTTCTCCTCTAGGATTTTGATGGCTTTCTGTCTTATGTTTAGGCCTTTCATCCATTTTGACTTTATTTTTGTGTATGTTGAAAGAAAGTGGTCATTCTTCTGCATGTCACTGTCCAGTTTTCCCAACACCATTTGCTGAAGAGATTATCTTTATTCCACTGGATATTCTTTCCTGCTTTGTCAAAGATTAGTTGGGCAAATATTTGTGGGTCCATTTCTAGGTTCTCTATTATGTTCCACTGATCTGAGTGTCTATTTTTGTGCCATACAGTCTTGATAATTACAGCTTTATAATATATCTTGAAGTCTGGAATTGTGATGCCTCCAGCTTTGGTTTTTTTTTTTCAGGTTTGCTTTGGCTATTTGGGGTTTTGTTTTTTTTTTTTTTCTGGTTCTGTACAAATTTTAGGATTCTTTGTTCTAGCTCTGTGAAGAATGCTGGTGTTATTTTGATAGGAATTGCATTGAATGTGTAGATTGCTTTGAGTAGTATTGACATTTTAACAATATTTGTTCTTCAATCCATAAGCATGAATGTTTATCCTTTTTGTGTATGTCTTCTTCAATTTCTTTCATAAGCTTTCTATATTTTTCAGGGTATAGATTTTTCACCTCTTTGGTTAGGTTTACTTCTTGGTATTCTATGGGTTTTGGTGCAATTGTAAGTGAAATCAATTCCTTGATTTTTCTTTTTGCTCCTTTATTATTGGTGTATAGAAATGCAACCGATTTCTGTGCATTGATTTTATATCCTGCAACTTTGCTGAATTCATGGATCAGTTCTAGCAGTTTTTTGGTGGAATCTTTTGGGGTTTCCATATAGAGTATCATGTCATCTGCCAAGAGTGAAGTTTGACTTTCACTCCTTGCCAATTTCGATGCCTTTTATTTCTTTGTATTGTCTGATTGCTGAGGCTAGGACTTTCAATACCATGTTGAATAACAGCAGTGAGAGTGGACATCTCTGTCATGTTCCTGACTTCAAGGGGAAAGCATTTAGTTTTTCCCCATTGAGGATGATATTAGCAGTGGGTCTTTTACAGATGGCTGTTATGATCTTTGAGGTATGATCCTTCTATCCCTACTTCCTTGAGGGTTTTTATCAAGAAAGGATGCTGTATTTTGTCAAATGCTTTCTATGCATCTATTGAGAGGATCATGTGGTTCTTGTCCTTTCTTTTATTAATGTGATGTATCATATTGATTGATTTGCAGATATTGAACCAGCCCTGCATCCTAGGTATAAATCCCACTTGATTGTGGTTAATACTTCTTTTAATGTATTATTGGATCTAGTTGGCAAGTATTTTGTTGAGAATTTTTGCATTAATGTTCATCAGGGAAATTGGTCTATTGTTCTTTTTTTAAAAAATTTTTTAATGTTTTATTTATTTTTGATACAGAGAGAGACAGAGCATGAGACGGGAAGGAGCAGAGAGAGAAGGACACAGAACCGGAAGCAGGCTCCAGGCTCTGAGCTAGCTGTCAGCACAGAGCCTGATGCGGGGCTCAAACTCAGGAACGTGAGATCTGACCTGAGCCGAAGCCGGAGGCTTAACCGACTGAGCCACCCAGGCGCCCCTATTGTTCTCCTTTTTAGAGTGGTCTTTGTCTGGTTTTGAAATCAAGGTACTGCTGGCCTCATAGAATGAGTTTGGCAGTATTCTTTCCATTTTATTTTTTGGAACAGCTTTAAAAGGATGGGTTTTAACTCTTCTTTAGATGTTTGGTAGAATTCCCCTGGCAATCCATCTGGTCCTGAGCTTTAGTTTGGGGGGATATTTTTGATTACTATTTCAGTTTCTTTACTGGTCATAGGTCTGCTCAAATTTTCTATTTCTTCCTATTTCAATTTTGGTAGTTTTTATGTTTCTAGAAATTTGTCCATTTCTTCCAGATTGCCCAATTTATTGGCATATAACTGCTCATAATATTCTCTTCTTATTGTTTGATTTCTGCAATGTTGATTATGATCTCTCCTCTTTCATTCTTGGTTTTATTTATTAAGGTTTTTTTTCCTGTTTCTTTTTGATCAAACTGGCTAGGAGGTTGTCAATTTTGTTAATTTTTTTCATTAAAAAAATGACTACTTATGTGTTCTTCTAGGAACTTTATGGTTTCACATTTCGGTCTTTAATCCATTTTTAGTTTAGTTTTGTGTATGGTGAAAGGAAGTGGTCCCATTTCATTCTTTTGCATGTAGCTGTCTAGTTTTCCCAACACCATTTGTTGAGATTGTCTTTTTCCCACTGCATATTTTTGCCTCTTTTGTCATAGATTAATTGACCATAAAAGCGTGGGTTTATCTCTGTTATGTTGATCCATGTGTCTATTTTTTAAAGAAAACTTATTTACTTTGAGACAGAGAGAGAGCATGCATGCATGCACATATACATGCGCAAGAGTTGGGGAGAAGCAGAGAGAGCGGGAGACAGAGAAACTGAAGCAGGCTCAGTGCTCTCAGCATAGAGCCCAATGTAGGGCTCTATCTCATAAACTGATGAGATCATGACCTGAGCTGAAATCAAGAGTCAGAGGCTCAGGTGCCCCCATGTGTCTATTTTTGCTCCAGTACCATACTGTTTTGATTACTACAACTTTGTAGTATATTTTGGAAACTGAGATTGTGTTACCTCCAGCTTTTTTTTTTTTTTTTTTAAGATTGCTCTCTGGCTATTTGGGGTCTTTTGGGTTCCATACAAATTTTAGGATTATTTGTTCTAGTGCTATGAAAAATATTGTTGATATTTTAATGGGATTACATTAAATCTTTATATTTCTTTGGGTAGTATGGATGTTTTAACAATATTGGATCTTCCAATCCATGAGCATAGAATATCTTTCCATTTGTTTTTGTCATCTTCAATTTCTGTCATGAAATGTTTTATAGTTTTCAGAGTACAGTCCTTTCATCTCCTTGGTTAAATTTATTCCTAGGTATTTTATTCTTATTGGAGCAATTGTAAATGGACTGATAACCTTTGTTACATTCCCTTGTATGTAACTGTTTTCTTTTCTCTTGTTGCTTTTAAAATCCTCTCTTTATCACTGTGTTTTGCCATTTCAACTATTATGTCGCTTGGTGTGAACCTCCTTGGGTTGATTTTGTTGAGGGCCCTCTGTGCTTCCTTGACCTGGACATATAATTTCTTCCCCAGATTAGGGGAGTTTTCAGCATTATTCCTTCAGATAAATTTTCTGCCTCTTTTTCTTTCTTTTTCTGGGATCCCAATAATGTGAATGCTATTTTGCTCGATTATGTCACTGAGTTCCCTTAACCCATTCTCTTTTTATTATTATTATTATTATTCTTTTTCCTTTTTCTGTCCACTGTGGTTGCTTTCCATTACTCTATCTTCCACTGGTTTGTTCTTCCACTTGCTCTAATATACTATTGATTCCCTCTACCATTTTTTTAACTTCACTTATTGATTTCTTCATCTTGAATTGGTTTCTTTTTGTAATTTCTATCTCTTTGTTGAATGTCTCACTGAAATCTTCCACTCTTTCTCAAGTCCAGTGAGTATCTTTATAACCATTACTTTGAATTCTTTATCAAGCATATTGCTAATCTCCATTTCATTTAGCTATTTTCTGTGGTTTGGTTCTATTCTTTCATTTTGGATGTATTTCTCTGTCTACTCATTTTGTCCAACTCACGGTGTTTGTTTCTATGTATTAGGAAAACCAATTACATCTCCTGGGTTTGAAAGTTCGTGGCCTTATGAAGAAGAGGTCCTATAGTGCAATGCCTCCTGCTCACCAAAACCAGGTACCCAGGGATATCTCCTATGTATGTTGCATTGCCCTTCTGTTGTGTCTGAGCCTCATTTGCTCAGTCCAGCAGGCTGCAATGGCCCAGTTTGCCTGTAGTGGGCAAGATTTTGTCCATGTGTTGTGAATGGCCTACTCTGGAGCCATCGTGGGGTTGCAGTTGGATGGTGTTGGCAGACCACATGCCTGCCCTCATCCCATGCAAGGGCTGAAGTTGCACCAAAATTCAAGGCCTTCTCCCCTTGATGTCCCCTGAGAGGCTTTTGTTGGTAGGCAGGGCCTGCAGACAAACCAGATGCTGTCCCCAGTCTGTCTATTGGGGCTTCAGTGGCATCAACCTGCAAATGCTCTCCCTGCTTTGTCCCCTGAGGTTTTTGTTAGTGGATGGGGCCAGCAGTCCAGCCAGATGCTTTCTAGGGCTACAGGTGCACTGATCAGCAGGGCATCTCTCTTTGCACTGCCAGTTAAAAGGTTTGCTGGGACTGCAAGTGAACTGCTGTGTGTGTGGTTATCTTCCCCTCTCCCCAGGCATCACTTTGGAGAAGCATCAGTTCCTAACGGGAAGCTTGCAGAATAAGATGTGGCAGAAGCCTCCTTGGAGGGAGGTCTGCTGGCCTGGTATGTCTGCTCCTCTCCCTTGTCCATGCTTACTATGTCCCTCCCATTTATGGTTAGTCTTACTGGAGTTTGTTTCCCAACCATGTCTCTGTCCTTCCTACCGTTTTCAGTGTCTCCTTTATAATTAACTATGGAAATCTGTTTTGCTGGTCTTCAGGTCATTTTCTGGATTCACTGCACTGATGTGGCTGTTATCTAGGTACATCCATGGGAAAGGTGAGCTTAGGATCCTCTTACTCTGCTGTCTCCCTACAAGTCTGCAAACACATTGTTTTTACTGACCTCATATATTAGGTAGCTTTATGTAGGTAATGACCATGATGGTGATTGTAAATAGACAAAGGCTAAAGCTTTTCTGACCAAGACTCCACTATGATTTCTATGGACCCTAGACACATTTGTCTTCATGCACTCCTCCCTCCATGAAAACAAAGTATATATATTAAACGTTACATTTTATAACTGCTCATTTGTAAACTTTGAGTTTACAACTATAAATTTATTACTATATTATTTTCTTATTTAAATCGTTTTAATTAAAATTTTTTGTGGTTTCCTATTTGTCCCTATTTTGTCTAATAGATGAGCCAACCTGTTCCCAAAGCCACCCCCTTAGCATTACTTTATCTATCCATTCCTAAATATTTTGATCTGCTTAATAGCTTTTAATTTAGGTCCTCAGATATACATTTCTATCTGATATCAGAACCACATTATTTTAACAATTATCATTTTTTAATATGTTCTAATAGTTGTTAGAGCTGATCTATACTCCAAGATTATTTTTAGGCCTATTTTCCACATGAACTTTAGATACCTTCTATTTATTATAATAGAAAAATCCTCTTGAAGTTGCATTGTATTTGTAAGTTATCTCAAAGAGATATGACATACAACAATTTGATGTTCCACTTCAGAACCAAGATATGATAACCATACTACAGAGAGGGTTCGTAAGCAATGGTGACAGAGGCAGGAAATAGGGGGAAGAAGTGCCTGCAGTCTGTTGGGGTGAGCTCTAAACAAGGTGTGCTCAGTGAGGCTGGAACAGAGGCTCCCATGAGTCAACATAGTCCCAGAGGTAGGTCATAGACCAGCACTCTAGGACAAGTGCCAGTTTATTTAGATTAGGGGAATGGAATGTCCTTGGGCAGGGACTGGAGACTATCCTTCAGACAAACTTACCTTCTCCTAATCTGATATTCTATCTCAAAGGACCCAAATAGACAAAGCAATCTTGAGAAAGAAGAACAAAACTGAAGGACTCACATTTTCTGATTTCAAAACTTACCACAAAGCTATAGCAATATAATCATAATAACAACAACAACAATGTGTACCATTGCTGTAAAGAGAGACATATGGACAAATGGAATAGAATAGAAAGCCCAGAAACAAGCCCTCACATATATGATCAAATGACTTTTGACAAGGGTGCAAAGACCATTCAATGGAAAAGGACAGTCTTTTCAACAAATGGTTCTAGGAAAACTGAAGATTCACAAAAAAGAATGAAGTTAGACCCTTCCCTGACAGTATATACCAAAAATCAACTCAAAATTGATAGATCTAAATGTAACACCTAAAACAATGTAATTCTTAGAAGAAACAGGATAAAATCTTCATGACATTGCATTTGGCAATTATTACTTGGCTATGAGACCAAGGCACAGGTATTTATTATAATATTTATTAATATGTAGAATTATTAGGTGAGATAAGCCAGCTTACTGCTTTTGATGCAAATTGCCAAATTGTTCCCCCCAAATTATATCAATTCTATATTCATAGAATACTATTATTGTATATTAATTTTTAAAAATGTTTTGCTCATTTAAAAATATTTTTATAATTAATTGAATACATTTTACTCATTTAATAGGCAAAATAATATTTCAGAGTTGTTTCTGTGAACAGTTTGCTAAGAAAAAATTAAAATATACCGAGACACTGAAAGAATTGTAGGTAGTATGTACCCAATACCTTGACTTTATAATGAAAATTTTGCTATATTTTCTTTAACACATATGTAAGTATCTATCCATCCCTGTCTATTCATGAATACACATTATTCTTAATGTTTCTCAGAATATTCATCAATACACTTTACCTGTCAACATTTTAGTATGTATATTATTACAAAGAGTTTAATATTTGTTTATTAGCCTTTTAAGGTAAAACTTAAATACAATGAAGTATATAAATCTTAAGTGTACCATTTTATGAGTTTATGAAGCACAAACTTGTAAGACACAGGACATTACCATTATGCAGAATGTTGCTTCGTGCCTCTTTCCATCAAACCCTGCCCCTAATACCTGCCCACATGCCAGGGACAACCAGTGTTTTCAGTTTTTTAAGTCATAGTTTATTTGCATCAATTCCAGAACTTCATAGCAATGGAATCATGCAGCATGTATGCTTTGGGATAAGAATTCTTTCACTCAGCATGTGTCTGAGATTCTTCCTTACTGTTTCAAGTACAGGCAGATTTTTCTTCACCCTTTCATTGCTGAGCTGTATCCACGGCATGCATCTACCACAGGTGTTTATTGATTCTCCTGTTGCTAGACACCTGGACTGTGTCTAGTTGACTTTTCTGAATAAAGCCACTGTGAATTTCAGAGGTGTTTTATTTTGCTTTCATTATAAGGACTAAGGCTATACACCTTCTTTCTTTAACACTTGTAATTCCTTTTTTATGAATTATATATTTATGCATGCCCTTTGTTTAATAATTTCTTGCAATTTCAAACTTTTTAAATACATTTTAAGAATTTTTTTAAATAGCAAAGGTATTAGCTCTGTAAATGTCTTACTTGTACTTTGGTATTAAATTACTTTCATGATTTTTATTTTGGCAGTCATGGCCAATCCTAAAAGTTATTTATAAAAGGAGGTTCTATTTTATAATATATTCTCAAATAATCTGATGGGGTTAACTATATATATATACCATTATCACTGAAACACACACACACACACACACACACACACACACACACACAACCTGACAAAGACACAATAACTGGTTTAGCTTTGATTTTAAATTCATGTGTAAATTCTAGGCAATTACCAGATTCATAGCTGAGAGCTTATTACAAAGTCCCGAAACTGAGTAAAATTTCAAGCAGGCAAAATACATTTTTGCCAAATTTCATTTGTCCGTCATAGTTACTGAAAAATTATATTTTAGAGCCTAGTTTAAAATACTGCTTTTGGATCAAAAGCAGTGTGAGCAAGACCATATTTTTCTAGGCCTGGCCCTTCCTCTTCTATTGGCAGGATTTGAAGATCTCTAATTAACAGGAGTGTTCCAAACTGTTCAGAGATTATAGTTCTGGAAGGGTAGAGCCAAAAGCCATCTATCAAACGGCCTATTCAGAAAGAAAGCAGAAAGAAAATGACATGTTTGCTAGTCTGCTGTATATCAAGATATTATCAGAGAGAACGGTGGTATTGGTCCTTGGGGAGCCACCAAATCCAGGATCCAGGCAGCAGGGTACCCACGTGGGAATGCTTAGGAGTCCAGAAGTGTACTAGGGAAAAATCCAGTTTTCCTTGTGTATCTCCTTTACTCTCACACTACACCACACTCACCACACTTCTGACACAGATGTGTGAGAATTCCTCCCTCCATGCCCACAAAACTATTGTCTGCAGTACCAGCGGGGCGTCCTACAATTTAACTCAGTTCTGACACTATTTGCCTGCAGATCGTGTCAGATCCCACATGTTAAGGGCTCAGTCCCACGAGAGTGCCCCCGCCTTCACTTCAGATGCCATCACAAGCAGTAGATTCCCCTGGTTACTCACAACTTCTCTCTGACTTGATCGCAAATCAGATTTTCCTCATGATCCTTTCCTCAGGTTCAATTAATTTGCTGGTGTGGCTCACAGAATTCAGGGAAACATATTTACCGGTTTATTAAAAGAGATGGTAAAGGATGTGGATGACAGTCAGATGAAAAGATATGTGTAGGGCGTAGGGTAAGGAGACAACAATGGCCTCCCCTGAGAGGAGAGAGGTGCCAGGCAAGCCCGCTGCGGAAGCAGGCCAGTGCTGTAAGACTTCTTTACAGTCCTTCATCGTCATGGTCAAAGAATTAGGGATCGCAAAGCATGTTTTCCAGATAACTGAAGTTAATCCTTCAGGTTCCAGCAGCTTTCTCTTTGTGTTTTAGACATTTAGCCAAATCTTCCAAAAATACATTACACACTTCTTATGCACTTTTAAGAATGTTCTTAAAATGACTAATCTTTGATGAGCATCTTCAATTTCATCTGCTGTTTACTTGTTTCTTAGAAGTTACTATTTTTAGAAACACAACGTAAGAATCTTAAAGTCATTTGCAGAGCAAGAGTAAGAAGGCTTCAAATTGGGGCTGGAGTGGTTCTGAGTGATATTTACAAACTTTAAAGAATGGATTTTGTTACATCTGTTTTCCTTTTCCTTTCTACCTGTCACTCCGTGTCCTACAGAAAACCAGTAGTTTGAGAAGTATTTCACTTTTGGTCAGTATTCTAGGGAAGTTATGTCCCTGGGAATAAGCTAGTTCTATGCCCCAGACTTCAATTTCAGACCCCCCAACACTGATCACATTTCCTGTTACATATATGCTTAGAGAACTGTTCTTTACTTCAGAAAACTGTTGGTAATGGTTACCTTTTTGTGATTATTTGATGTTTGTATCTTCTAAAAGACTGTAAATCGCAGGACCTGTGACTAGTTTTGTTCACCATTACATCCCTAGTAACTAATCTAGTAGGTGCCAAATAATTTTGTGATGAATGACAGAAGGAGCATGTGGCAAGTCCAGAGCCCAGACTTCTGGTTGTGTTTGTGCTGTCTTGTGTGACCTTGGATAGAGCATTACACATTCTCTGAGTCTCAAATAGCACATTTGGAAGAGGGTCTTTAACCGATGGTCATAAAAGGTTCATGCACTCTAGACTTCTATTTGAATACAAGAAAGACTAGAAGATGTCAAGGTCACAGAATGGTCCAATAGGAGCCAGAGGAGAAGCAGTGACAGAGGTGGCCAGGTAAGCGTCCCTAGGATATGGCAGAAATGACTCTTGGGAGAGAAGTGATCTATGACAATCTAGCCTTTGGAAAAATTGTGAAGGGAAGAAGTTTCTCACTCCTACTTTGTCATCAAAATCAACATTTGGGTACTCTACTTCCTAAGGTCAAGACTAGGGTGAGACAACAGAGGCATTTACTTTGGGAGCAAAATTTAAGGGAGCACTGAAAAGCTCAGTAATCAAGAAAACATTTTAATGTAACACTTCAAAATCTAAATTAGTGCAAAAATCCATGATGAACAAAATATCAAAATTTGGGAGCACCTGCTGGTTCATTCAGTAGACCATGCAATTCTCTCTGTTTTTAAATTTTTTGTTTTTTATTATTTATTTTTGAGAGACAGAGACAGCGTGAGCAGGGGAGAGTCAGAGAAAGAGGGAGATACAGAATCTGAAGCAGGCTCCAGGCTCTGAGCTGTCAGCACACAGCCCAACACAGGACTCGAACCCAGGAACCATGAGATCATGACCTGAGCCGAAGCCAGATACTTAACCGACTGAGCCACCCAGGCGCCCCAGTAGACCATGCAATTCTTTATCTCAGCGTTATGAGTTTGAGCCCAACATTGGGCATGGAGCTTACGTTAAAAAAAAAAAAAAAGATATCAGGGGTGCCTGGGTAGCTGAGTTGGTTAAGTGTCTGACTCTTGATCTTGGCTCGGGTCATGATCTCACAGTTTACAGGATTGAGCCCCACATAGGGCATTGCCCTGATGATATGGAGTCTGCTTGGGATTTTCTCTCTCTCTCTCCTTCTTTCTCTGCCCCTCCCCCCCTCAAATGAATAAATACTTTTTTAAAGATATCAAAATTTTAAAAGTCAAGATCAGTATCGTTTTTCTTCTTTTGCTTCAGATTCCACTATGGCTCACCCCTGCACTTGCTCTGATTCTCATTTCCTCTCATTCCGATGAAACACAGGTGTGAGTGCCCATAAGGAATGTGCAAGAGAAACGCATTTGTGCTGTTTGCAACACTGTCCACTGGGGGAGCAATGTCAGATGAGCACCCAGGGCTCAGGCCAGACTTGCAGCCATCCAAGAACTAGCAGGGAGCCACTCATCTGCCCCTGCCACTGAGAATGAGCCCTTGGAGGGACTGTTCCCAAAGGCCAAGAAAGAGGCTCTTGTACCAGCACAGCAATACTGTCCAATCTGGAGACCATTGCTGTTCTGTACACAGAAATGTTGGAGACATTTACAGGGTTTTCACATTTCCCCAGGTATCCATTCCACTCTGCAGATGGAAGAAGGATCCCTGCCATGAAGCAGTAAAATCCTTTACTTCCTGTCCCACCAAACATCCCTGTCATAATAAAATCCTCAAACTTTATTGATCATTTTCTATTATTCCAGGAGCAAACGTGGGGAGAGGGAACAAAGTGAGCTATTTTTTCTTAGCTGAGCAGTGAGAAAACATGATAAACAGTGACAAGAAAGGATCTGTGTTCTGAGGGGCGGTTACTGATTCGTGAGGACCACCCCCCTACTGCCACTATCCTTCAAGGGGTGGTGTGGGTGAAGGAGGAGGCAGCTCATTAGTACTGTTAGTCTGTCAGACTGCTGTCAGGACTGAAGTTCTCTTCTGTGAATCTAGCAGGGAGAGAATGCCAAAGAAGACACGCTTCTTACTTTAAGTGAATGGGAAGGTATTTTTGAAATGAGCATTAACACTTTATTTTAGGAAATGTTGGAAATGGACCATTCTTTAACTGAATACCAATACTGCCTAACAGTCGTGGCCAGCCCAGACCCTGCAAACCTCATGATGTTGGGGAAAGCAGGCAGGGCTGACGTCCAATGATCCTGCGGGTGATACTCCACTGTTCCTGGTGCCTCGGCATCCCTGTACCCCATCTGCAGTCCCTACATCCATCTTTAGTCATCTTCAGTGGCCTTTGGTAAGACATTGAGGACTAAGTTTAGGAATGATCTCTTATTTTTTCCATTTTACTAGAAGATTCTTTTTTTTAAATATTTATATTAAAGAGAGAGAGTGTGTGTGTGTGTGCGTGGAGGAAGGGCAGAGAGACGGGGGCAACAGAATCCAAAGCAAGCTCCAGGCTCCGAGCTGTCAGCTTGGATCCTGATATGGGGCTCAAACCCATAAACTATGAGACCATGACCTGAGCCAAAGTTGGATGCTTAACCAACTGAGCCACCCAGGCATCCCAGAAGATTCTTGAGTAATAAGAATTTTAAGGAATCGTGGGCCACCTAGATGGTTCAGTTGGTTGAGTGTCTGATTCTTGATATTGGCTCAGGTCATGATCTCGTGGTCATGAGATCAAGCCCCTTGTCATGCTCCAGGCTGACAGGACAGAGCTTGTTGGGATTCTCTCTCTCTGCCCTTCCCCTGCTGGTGCTCTCTCTCGAAATAAATAAATAAACATTAAATTTTAAGGAATCTCAAAAGATAATAATATATCAGGCATTTGTAATAGGCATTCAGTAGATATTCTGTGGCTGAAGATCCTATGAAGCACCCTGTTTTAACAGGTAGATACTCTGTACCTGGAGATCATGTGAAATGTATCTTCTGAATCTGGGGATATCCACATACCATATAAGTACCGCGTGCTAACCGATTGCACCACTGGAGCTCCGTGGGGATATCCATATACCATATGTTGAGCTCAAAACAGTTAAACAGCCAAACTCTGAGGTTACCTAACTGGCTGGCTTCATCATCAATGTATTTGGATTAGAACTACAGAAATGAGAAACTGAAAATATTCTCAGAGGATAGGGCTTGCTTAATATATGGAGACCTGTGCTCTTGATATTCTCTCTTTGGAATATTTTCCCCCAGATTTCCCTCAGGTGTGCCTCCTGTGGTTAGCAGAATAATGATCCCTCTTAATGTCCACCTCTTAATGGCTACAATCTGGGAATATGTTATATTTCATGGCAAGGGGAAATAAGGTTGCAGGTGGAATTACGGTTGCTAAACAGGCAATTCTGTGATGGAGAGATTACCTGGATTAACCAAACAGGCCCAATGTCATCAATAAGGGTCTTTATAAATTGAAGAGGAGAGCAGAAAAGAGAGATCCAATGTGAGAAAAACAATCTGATGTTGCTGGCTTTGAAGATGGAGGAATGGGGACACAAGTCAAGGAATGTGGACAGCTGGAAAAGGCAAAAAAAAAAAAAAAAACCCCAAAAACCTGATCCTCTCTTAGAGCCTCTAGAAGGAATGCAGCCATACTAACACCTAGCATGTAGCTTAGGAAGGCCCATTTTGGACTTCTGAGCTCAAAAACTGTATGATAATAAGTTTGCGTGTGTGAGTGTGTGTTTTGAGCCACTGTTTGTGGTAATTTGTTACAGCAGCAACAGGAAACTAATACATCTCCTTCTTATTTGATCTAAGCTCAAATATCATCTTCTTAAAGAGACATTTCTTTTTTTTTTAATTTTTACTTATTTTTGAGAGAGAGAGAGAGAGAGAGCATGGAAGGGGCAGAGAGAAAGGGAGACACAGATT
This sequence comes from Suricata suricatta, assembly GCF_006229205.1. NCBI lineage: Eukaryota > Metazoa > Chordata > Mammalia > Carnivora > Herpestidae > Suricata > Suricata suricatta. Next base: position 42,727,508 of record NC_043710.1, read on the forward strand.
CTAAAGCAGGTTCAGGTTTGGAGCTGTCAGCACAGAGTCCAATGCAGGGCTCTAACTGACAAACCCTGAGATCATGAACTGAGCTGAAGTCAGACGCTTAGCCGCTTAACTGCTTAACCATCTGAGCCACCCAGGAACCCCTGATTATAGTTGTCTAAAAATATTTTGTTTATTCCTCTTCCTGTCACAAGAATATAAATTCTAGGAGGGTAGGGACTTTGTTGCTCTTTTCACCTATGTCTCTCATTGCTTAGGATACTATTACATGATAGGCATCCTTTGTTATATGAATGAGGCTTAAGCTAAGGACATAACTCTTGTTATGAATCACAACTGCTGAATCACAACTAGAGGGCAGCTGTTAGAAGAGTCCCATGCCTGGGTAGGTCCTATGTTGCAAAGAACTGCTCAAAAAAAAAAAACAAACCTGGAGTAGAAACAAATACCAAATGGGAATTAACAAATAAGCATCAGTTGCTTAATGTTAGCTAATTTAGAAAGCTTGAAGAGTAAATACTATCCATGGACAACTGCAGCCTAGTGAGTCCTCTGTGATTGCCAAGAAGTAACCATTTTGGGAAGACCAGAAAGGTATGAAAAGATACATAATTGACTCAAGTTACCTATATACTGTGTAATCACAATTCTTAGGAGATCACAAACAAAAAATGCCTCATAATGACCAAAGGACAAATGAGTGAAATAGGACAGATTATTTGCTTTTTATGTTGACGAGTCAGTTCTCAAGTGGAAAGTCTTAAGATTATCAGGTTTAGCTCAAGACTGAATTCTGATAATCTTAGAATTTTTTTTCACTCTTAAATAGCTTATTTAAAGAGTTCCTTATTTAATAGTTACTAAAAAAGACACCCTCAGAAAGGCTAGCAGCAGCCCAATGAGGAAGGCTGACTTCTTCCCTGGCCCTGGTATCAACACTCTGGAAAAGGCCTTCAGGATCGAGCACGCCTGAAAGCCACGCCCAAATCCAAAGGCTCGCACCCGCCTCTGCACTGTTGACTCTGAGCCTTGAGAGCGGCCAGAGGACTCTACGCCAACCAGCCAATGGCCAGGGAACGGGGGCGGGACCTCGGGGTGTCCGGCCAATAGGAATGCGGCGGGGCAGAAGGGCGACCCCGCTCCTTGGCGGTGGGGGTTCGTAGCCCCAGCCCCTGTCCCGGGCCATGTGGGACCCGTGCGTGGCAGTGCTCGGAGCCGTGCTCTTTTTGCTGTTCTTCACGTTTGGGATCCACCAGCTCCTGAAGCAGAGGCGGCCCACAGGCTTCCCTCCCGGGCCGTCGGGTCTGCCACTTATCGGCAACATCTACTCACTGGCCGCCTCGGGCGAGCTTCCTCACGTCTACTTGAGAAAGCAGAGCCAGGTGTACGGCGAGGTACAGCCCGACGGGCTACGGGTAGGGAGGGCCCGGACTTTCCTCTGGGGTGGACTGAACGGCGACTCGTGGGCCCTAGCTGTCGGGACACCGCGCCTCCCCCCTACCGCCAACCCTGTGTGCTAAAGACTTGAAGGAAAACCCCGCCCAGCGAGGGTCCCCACCCTGCCAAAGCCCAGCGGGATCCAGCTAGGTCCTGCCCCCAGCACGGGCTCGGAGGCGGTGCTTTCTCGCCTGCGCAGTGATCCTGCGGGGTAGCGGGGAGCGCTCCGTAGGCGCCTAGGATGTGCTCTGCACCTGCGCAGTGGAGCCCCAGCCATTTGTGTTTTGTTTTGTTTTGTTTTGTGTCAGCTCGCGGGAGTTAGGCGTTTGTTCGTTCTGCCTACGGCTTCTGGCGAAAATGAGGCATCTAAATTCTAGGTCCAGATTAATGTTTTTAAAAGAAGTTTGTGAATGTTTGCATCTGAGGATGCCTGGTCTAGGCGTCTGCTGTGGGGATAAGAAAGCAAAGGCGAAGGCCCTTGGCCAAGATGGGCTCTGGAGAATAATTGCGAAAGCGAATGAATTTGTGACTAAAAATCGGTGCGGAGCCCTACAAGCGCAGAGTGAGCAGAGTGAGCAGTGTCGCCGTGAACAGCCAGGAGCAGCCGCATAGCAAACACGGAGACTGCACCGCTGTGGGCCAGCCTCCCTTTCAAGGTGCCCTCAAGTAAACCCACCGCCAACTGGAGGGCCTAGCTACTTCCGGTCTCTCCCACTACCTAGAGAAGGAAAGTTCAGCTTAGAAATGCTGAGTGACTTGCCGACGGCGGCGAGCCCTCTACCAGCAGGGGACAAGACCGGGAATCAAGCTTGTGATTTGGCGGGGTGTGCTGACCTCAGAAGGAGACAGAAGTTTCCTGGGCCTTGGCACAGCAGCAAGCCAGGATGTGCTAGGCACTGGGGATGAGGTGAGGAAGGTAGACTTGGCCCGATTTCAGGGAGTTTAAGCCCAGCGAGAGAGCAAATCTAGATACCGACCACAAATTGTGAATGCTTAGAAGGAGAAGTAGAGCATTGCTGTTTGGCAGTTGAGGTATTTCAGGTTGGGGCTTGGCACCTTATCTGAACTAGTGTTTACAAGAATTACCCTAGATTTTTGTACTTCGCTAACAGTTAACGTTGTTAAAGGGAAAGTGGACTTAGGTAAAACAAATGTATGTAATTCTTATATTTCAGCCTTCCAGTTCTCCAGGAATGGAGGGTATTTCTGTGATTTCCATTGACTATATATGAGCTCTGGAATGTGGTTCAAAGCATAATGAATTCTTTTTTTTTTTTAACTATTTATTTATTTATTTATTTTGAAAGAGAAAAAGGATCCCAAGCACACTCCACACTCACTGCAGAGCCCAATGTGGGGCTGAAACCTACAAACCACGAGATCCTGACCTAAGCAGAAACCAAGAGTCAGACCCTCAACCCACTGAGCCAGCCAGACACCCCTATTCTAGAGATCATAAGATGTGAAAGGAAGCCTGAGACTAACAGTTGAGTCCTCTTTTTTAGGTAAAACTGGACTTTTACTTCCCTGAATTTTAATTTTTCCTCTTGTGTAATGAGAATAATAACTAGAATCAGTTAACTGCTATTCAGATGTTCTTGATTATAAATTACAGAACAACTTATTAGGTCTACAATTTAAAAAGCATATTTAAGCTAATTATGTGAACCACTGGCTTGCAGATCAGGAAATTGTTTTTTACACATAAATATTTGAATTGATAGGAACACTGTATTTAAAATGAACATCCTTTTCCAGAAGGGGGTAACCTGAGTTTCCTATCCAAATAGATTACACATTATACAAGACTGTCATTTTGGGATAAGTAGATCTGGTTCAATGGATTTAAGAATTTGGCATGAGTAATTAGTTTTATTGTTGTTACAACTATTTGAGGTGACCATGGTTCTTTACAAAGGAGGCAATTTGCTGGAAGTGGTAAAAATCAAGTAGTGCTACTAAGTACAGGAAGAACAGAGGAGAAGAGAAAGGAGCAAAAATGAAAAGGATGTATGAATTGAACAGTAGGTAACTGCCTGACTCTGCCTCACACTTAAGTTGAAAACTACCTAACATATTTCAACATAAGTTGAAAACCACACCTAACATACTAGTACTTTAAGCTATGACAGCATTTGATCCTTTTTCTTTTTAAGTTTATTTCTTTATTTATTTTGAGAGAGACAGAAACACTTGGGAGGGGCAGAGAAAGGCAGAGACAGAGAATCCCCAGCAGGCTCTGCACTGTCAGCACAGAGCCCGACAGAGGGCTTGAACTCACAAAGCTGTGAAAACATGACCTGAACCCAAACCAAGAGTCGGACACTTGGCTGACTGAGCCACCCAGGTGCCTCTGATTCTTTTTGTGTTTTAATTGTAGTTGACACACAATGTTATATTTTAGGCATAAAGTGTAGTGGTTAGCAACTCTGTGCACTATGCCAGTCGCACCACCGCATGGCTGCCGTCTGTTACCATACAATGCTATTATAGTACCATATTCCGTATGTTACACCTTTTATTCCCATGATTTATTCATTCCATAACCGGCACCTTGTACTTCCCACTCACCTTGATGCATTTTGTCCATCTTCTCTGGCAGCCACCAGTTCTGTGTATTTATGGGTCTGTTTCTGCTTTTGTCTTTGTTTTTAGATTCTGCATATAAAGAAAATCGTATGGTATTTGTCTTACTTAGCCTAATAGCTTCTGCGTCCATTCTTGTCCCAGATGGCAAGATCTCATCTTTTTTTATGGTTGAGTAATAATAATGTATACATTGTATCACGTCTTCATACTTTCATGTATTGATGGACACTTAGGTTGCTTCCATTTCTTGGCTGTTGTAAATAATGCTGTCATAAATATAGCAGTGCATACATCTTTTTGAAATAGTGTTTTCAATTTCTTTGGACAAATACCCAAGAGTGAATTCTATGAACCCATACTGAGTTGTATGCTACTTCTAATTTCAGTTTTTTGAGGAATCTTCATACTGTTATCCATAGTATTTGCACCAATAACATTCTCACTAACGGTATACAGGGATTCCTTTTTATCCACATCCTTATCAATATTTGCTATTTCTTGTCTTTGACACCAATCATTCTGACAGGTATATAGTGATACCTCATTGTGGTTTTGATATGCATTTCTTTGATGATTAGTGATGTTGAGCATCTTTTCATGTGTCTTGTGACATGTTTGTGTCTTATGTGGAAAAATACCTATTCGAGGCCTCTGCCCATTTTTAATTGGATTATTTTTCTGATGTTGAGTTGTATAATTTCTTTATCTATTTTGGATATCAAACCCTATTGAATATAAAATTTGCAGTTACCTTCTCGCATCTAGTAGGTTGCCTTTTCAGGATTTTTTTTAATAAATGGTTTCCTTTGCTGTGTAACAGTTTTTATTTTGATGTAGTCCCAACAGTTTATTTTTGCTTTTGTCTCCTTCCTTGCCTGAAGAACATATCCATAAATAAATTGCTAAGGGAAATAACCAAGCGATTACTCCCCATGTTCCCTTCCAGGATTTTTATGATTTTAGGACTCACATTTAGGTCTTTAATTTACTTTGAGTTTATTTTTGTATCTGGTGTGAGAAAGTGATCCAGTGTCACTCTTTGCATGTATTGGTCCAGTTTTCCCAACACCGTTTGTTGAAGAGACTCTTTTTCCCCCACTGTATATCCTAGCCTCCTTTGTTGTAGACTAACTGACTGTGTAATCATGGGTTTATTTCTAGGCTCTCTTTACTGTTCTATTAATCTATGTGTCTGTTGTTTTTTATTTTTTGTTTTTGCCGAGATCATAGTATTTTGATTATTATATCTTCTTAGTATATCTTGAAATCTGGGATTATGATACCTCCAGATTTATTTTTGTTTTTCAAGATTGTTTTGCCTATTTGGGGTTTTTTGTGGTTCCATACAGATTTAGGATTATTCTAGGATTTCTAATTCTGTGGAAAATGCTGTTGGTATTTTGATAGGAATTACATTAAATCTTTAGCTTGCTTTGATAGTATGGACATTTAAACAGTATTGGGTCTTCCAGTCCATTAGCATTTGTTTGTGTCATTTTCAAATTTTTTAAGTGTTTTATAGATTTCAGAGTGTAAGTTTTTCACCTCCTTGGTTAAGTTTATTCCTAGGTATTTTATTATTTTGGGTGCTATTATAAGTGGAATTGTTTTATTAATTTATTTTCCTGTTACTTCATTATGGCGTATAGCAATGTAACAGATTTCTGTATGTTCATTTTGTATCCTACAACTTTACTTAAGCATCTTTTACTTCTAATAGTGTTTTGGTGGAGTCTTTAGGATTTTCACTGTATAGTATAATGTCATCAAAAAATAGTTTTACTTCTTCCTGCCAATTTTGATAACTTTTATTTCTTGTTTGATTATTGTGGATAGGTCTCCAATACTATGTTGAATAAAAGTGGTGACCGTGGCTATCCTTGTCTTGTTCCTGATCTTAGGAGGAAAAAACTCTTAATTTTTCACTGTTATGTATGATATTAGCTGTGGGTTTGTCATATATGGACTCTATTACATTGAGATATATTCCCTTTGCACCCACTTTGTTGAGAGTTTTCATTATGAATAGATGTTGAGTTTTTTCAAATGCTTTTTCTGGATCTGTTAAGATGATCATTCCTTTTTATCCATTATTTTGTTAATGTGGTGTATCACATTGATTGAGTTTTGAGTATTGAAACAGCCTTGCATCCGCAGAATAAATTCCACTTGATCATTTTAATTTTTAAATTCAGTTTACTAATATTTTGTTGAAGACATTTGGTTCTGTGTTCATCAAGGATATTCGCCTGTATTTTGGGGTTTTGTGTGAGTGAGTGAGTGTGTGTGTGTGTGTGTGTGTCTGTGTGTTGTAATGTCTTTGCTATAACTATCAGGGTAATATTGACCTTGTAGAATGTATTTAGAAGCTTTCCCTCCTCTTCTTTTTGGAACAGTTTGAGGAGAATAAGTATTAACCCGGTTTTTGGTGCTTCCTACTTTTCTTTGGTAGAATTTACTCGTGAAGCCATCCTAACTTGTTTGTTGGGAGCTTTTTGATTAGTCATTCAATGTCATTACTGGTAATCACTCAATTCAGATTTTCTTTTTCTTCCTGATTTAGTTTTGGGAGATTGTATGCTTCTAGAAATCTATTTCTTCTAGGTTGTCCAATTTGACATAGTAATCTCATAATTCTTTGTATTTCTTTGCACTTGGTTGTTACTTTCCTCTTTCATTTCTGATTTTATTTTAATTCTTTTCTTCATGAGCCTGGTTAAAGGCTTACCAGTTTTATTGATCTTTTCAAAAAAACAGCTCGTGATTCATTGATCTATTGTATTGTTGTGGGGTTTTTTTGTTTTTTGTTTTAGTTTCTATTTCACTTATTTCTGCTCTGATCTTTATTATTTACTTCCTTCTACTGATTTTTGGTTTTTATTACTTATATCTCCAGCTCATTTTGGTGTAAGGTTAGGTTGTTTATTTGAGATTTGTCTTGCTTCTTGAGGAGGCCTAAATTGCTGTAATTTTCACTCTTAGAGCAGGTTTTACTGCATTCCAAAGATTTTGGCCTCTTGTGTTTTCATTTTTATTGGTCTCTATGTATTCTTTAAATTTTCTCTTTGATTTCCTGATTGACCCATTTATTATTTGATAGCATGTTATTTAGCCTCCATATATTTGTGTTTTTTCCAGATGTTTTCCTTGTGGATAGTTTCTCTAGTTTCATAGCATTGTGGCTGGAAAAAATACATGTTGTAATTTCAATTTTTTTTCAATTTTTTGAATCTTGTTTTATGCCCTAACATGTGATTTATTCTGGAGAATGCCCCATGCACTTAAAAGAATGTGTATTCTACTCGTTTAGGATGGAATGTTCTGAATATATCTGTCAGATACATCTGGTCCGATGTGTTGTTTAAAGCCATTGTTTCTTTGTTGATTTTCTGTTTGGATGATCTATCCTTTGATGTAAGTGGGGTATAAAAATCCCCTGCTGTTATTGTATTACTGCTGATTTTTTTCTGTATGAAATTTAGTAGCTACTTTATATATTTTGGTGTTTCTGTGTTGGGTGTATAACTCTTTACAATTATTATGTCTTCTTGTTGGATTGTCCCCTTAATGATTATACAGTGTCTTCCACTGTCTCTTGTTAGTCTTTGTTTTAAAGTCTGTTTCATCTGATATTAATATTGCTAACCTAGCTTTCTTTTCACTTCCATTTGCATTATAAATATATTCCCATCCCTTTACTTTCAGTCTACATGTATCTTTAGGTCTGGTATCTTTAGGTCTGCCTCTTAGAGGCAACATATAGATGAGACTTTCTTTTTTATCCATTCCATTATTCTATGTCTTTTGATTAGTCCATTTACATTCAAGGTAATTATTGATGGGTATGTACATATTGCCATTTTGCTACTTGTTTTATTTTTGTAGTTCTCTGTTCCTTCCTTGTTCATTTCTCTCACGGTTTTCTGGCCTACTTAAGTGATATTCTTCAGTCATTTTCTTTATTTTTTGCAAGTCTATTACTAGTTTTGTGGTTACCATTAAGTTTATGTATAACATCTTCTGCATGTAGCAGTTTATATTAAGTTAATGGTCACTTAATTTTGAACTCATTCTAAAAGCACTAATTTTTACTACTCTTCTCCCCTCTTACATTTTTGGTATGCAGTATTATACTTCACATCAATTTATGTTGTAAATCCCTTGACTGATTTTTATAGATACAGTTAATTTTACGGTTTTTGGTGCTTCCTACTTTTCTTACTCCTGCTTATGGTCTTTCTTTTCCACTCAAGGAATCCCCTGTAACATTTCTTATAAGGCTGGTGTAGTGGTGATGAACTCCTTGAACTTTTGTCTGAGAAACTCTTTATCTCTCCTTCAATTCTGACAGATAACCTTGCTGGGTAGAGTATTCTTACTTGTAGGTTTTTGTCTTTCAGCACTTTTGAATATATCATTCCACTCCCTTCTGGCCTGTAAAGTGTCTAATGAAAAATCTGCTGATAGCCTTACAGGGTTTCCCTTGTATATAACTGCTTTCTTTTCTCTAGCTGCTTTTAAATTTTTGTCACTACTTTTTGCTATTTTAATTATTACGTGTCTTGGTTTGGACATCCTTGGGTTGATTTTGTTTGGGGCCCTCTGTGCGTTCTGGATGTGTATTTCTGTTTCCTTCCCGGATTCAGTAAATGTTGAGCTACTACTTCTTCAGATATTTTTTTCTGCCTCATCTTATCTCTCTTCTGCTTCTGGGTCCATATAATGCATACATTGTTACGGTCGATGGTATTACTGAGTTCCCTTAATCTATCTTCATTTTTTATTACTCTCTTTTCTTTCTACTGTTCAGCTTGATTGCTTTCCATTACAATGTCCTCCAGGTTGCTGATCCATTCTTCTGCTTCCTCTAGTTTACTGTTTTTTCCCTCTAGTGTATTTTCAATTTCAGTTGAGTTATTCATCTCTGATTGGTTCTTTTTTGTTTTCTATCTCTTTGTTAAGAGTCTTACTGAGGTCCTCCACTGTTAAGTCTAGTGAGTATCTTTCTGATGATTACTTTAAATTCTCTATCAGAATTTATTCTCCATTTCATTTGCTCTCTTGCTATGAATTTGTCCTGTTCTGTTTTTGTGGGACATAGTCCTCTGTCTCCACATTTTGTCTAACTCTCTGTGTTTGTTTCTATCTGTTAGGAAAATCAGCTACTAGTCTAAAAGTAGTGGCCTTATGAAGAAGAGATCCTATGGTGCTCTGCAGTGCCATGTACCCTGTTCACCAGAACCTGGTGCTTCAGGGGTGTCTGTGTGTGTTATGTGCACCCTACTTTTGTGGCTAAGCCCCATTTGCCTTCAGTCCAGTCATGTACTGGGGCTCTCTTTGCCTGCTTTGGGTAGGTTTGATCCCTGTGTTGCTAATGGGCCAGTCTGGGGCCACCTTGGGCTTGAGTTGAGTCAGACCAGGTATTTGCCAAGGCTGTGGTCCCCACCAGACTGCAGACTGTGGTCCCTATGATGTTCCCTGAAAGACTTTCACTGGTGGACATGGCTTTCCAGCTGACCAAATGTATACCCTCCACCCACTGCAGTGGAATTGGGGTTTGTGTTTATCTTCCCTTCTCCCAGGGCAGGAGTCACTTTGGAGTGGTGCTGGTCCCTGTCAGGGCTGCTTGCACAATGCCAGGCTTATGATGCTGCTTTGGATGGTCTCCTGCTGAGGGAAGGTTGGAGGAGACAGGTCTGCAGAAAAGCACAAGGCTGCAAGCTAGCTTCCCACTACGCTGGTTCCCCCAGGTGTGTGTGTATCTAGGCTGAGGGTGGGGAGAGGAAGTAGTGGCTGCCAGCTCTGTTGTTCTTGGAGAAGTCTCCTAATAGTCCCTGCCCCTCTAGCACAGGCTCTGAGATTAATGAATAAATCTCCCCATATACTGTAGGTGTTTTGCAAACTGCTCTTTGTATGCTGTATCTCAGCAAGGCTGTTATGCTGTCTCTTTAGTGGTGGAGACTGTTTCCTGTCACCCTCCAGTTCTCCCAGAGCCCATGCACTGATTTTTAAAGTTCCAGGTTTTAACCCCTATTGATTGTGAAAACTCACGATATTAAGTCCCTCTGGTTTTCAAAGCCAGCTGTTCTTTGGATTTGTCTTTTTGGTGCAGGGCCCCTGTGCTTGGGGTACCCATTGTGGGGTCTGCTTCTCTCCCTTCTCCATGCTTTTAGTGCCTTGCCCTCCCTCATGGGTCAGTTTTTCCAACCAGGTCTCTTGCCTTCTACCTTTTTTGATGTGGACTCTTCTCTACGTTTAGCTGTGGAGAGTCTGTTCTGCCAGTCTTTGGGTAATTTTCTGGGTTATTTACTCTGATATGGGTGGTATATAGGTGTATCCATGGCACAAGGGGAGTTTACGATCCTCCTATTCCACCATCTTCCTCAGAAGTCAAACCTACTTTGAATAGATAGACTGGTTATCTCCATTTCATTTAGTGCTTTTTCTCACATTTTGTCTTATTCTTTCATTTGGAGAATATTCTCCTGTCTTCTCATTTGGCTTGACTGTCTGTGTTTGTTTTTATGAATTAAATGAATAGATACTGCTCTTAAACATGAGGAGGTGGTCTTGAGCTGTGGCTGGAGCTGTGGCTGATGTAGGCTGGCGGTCCTGGGCACTCTGCTGGAGCTGCTCTAGTGGGCAAGGGCTGGAGCAGTCCAGGGGGTCTTTACACAGAGGGCTCCCGGCAGGACAGCTGAAGCTGAAGAGGCTGTAAGCCAGTGGGGTCCCAGGGCGCTCCATACAGAGAGCCTGGCAGGAAGCTGAAGGTGAAGTAGGTGGAAGTGGGGTGGAGGGGTGTCCCAGTGGGATCCCAGGGCCCTCTGAGCAGGGGGTGCCCTGGCAGGGTGGCTAAAGCCAAGGCACGTGTGGACTAGGAGGTCCTTGGGCCCTCTGCATCAGGGGTACACTGGCAAGTCATCTGGAGCTGAAATGGCATGGGCCTGGAGTATTCCAGGGTGCTTTGCACCTGCGTCACATTGGTGAGACAGCTGACGAGGGCTATGTCAGTGTGTGCCGTGCTGGGGCCTCCTGACTGGGATGGCTTGGGCTGCTGTGGGTTAGGGACCCAGTGCTCCCTGAGGCTGCAGGCTGGCTATGGTGCCCAGCCCCTGCTCCTTTCTCTGCTGTCAAGATGGAGGAGAAATGCAAACCATGGCACTCGCCATTCCTGACTTGGACAGATTTCCAGCAGTTCCCCTGTCATTTGGTAGGGTTCTAGGACTAGTTTCTTTATAGTCTAGTTGCCCTTTTAAACCATGGCCTTTTTTTGTTTTTCCTGTGACTCAGCACAGGTGAATCTACTCTCAGCCCCTTAGTACTTCCCCTCCCCGCTGAAATTCACAGCATTGTCATTCTTTATGTGGTCTATCTTTTGTTGTATAGAAGTTGTTCAGGGGGGTGTCTGGGTGGCTCAGTTGGTGGGGTGTCAAGCTTTTGATTTCAGCTCAGGTCATGATCCTAGGGTCATGGGATTGAGCCACATGTCAGGCTCTACACTGAGCGTGGAGCCTGCTTAAGATTCTCTCTCTCTCTCTCTCTCTCTCTCTCTCTCTCTCTCTCTCTCTCTCTCTCTCTCTCAGTAAAATAAAAAAAAACACTGTTCAGGCATCCCTCAGTTCCTCAGGAGAACTGCTTTTTGAATAGGTGTAGACTTCATGTGTTTTTGGAGGAGGGGAGTTCCAGGTCTTCCTATATCTGTATCTTGGGCCCTCCCTGGCAACATTTGATCTTTATCATAGTTGTGAAGCACCCTAAAGATCTCTCGTTGCATTACAGGTATTTTGCAGTTCTGATGAAGTATTATAATTAGTACAAGTTGTTATAATTCTATACCTTTTTTGAAAGTATGAGACTATTAGCTCTTACACTCCTGAAGGCTGTGCAAGTTTTTATAGGGCTATTTGTAAATAGAATCTTATTTTTCCACTGTCTTCTTAGTTTGGAGATGTGTGCTTACAGAAAAAAACCTAGACTTGAAAACAACTTGTGAGAAATGATAATCACCTCAAGTGACATCTCCTTTTATGTAGTCTGTGAATTCCGTTCCTTTTTTATAAACCTTGAAGGGAAAATAACCAGCACTTGGGTCTCATACATTCATTTTAAAGGTAATCTTAAATGGAAATATACCACATAAGTATCATTTCCTTGGAGAGTCACTCTGAATGTATAGGCTTCAGCAGTGACTTTACTCTTAATCCAAATTTTGAGAAGCATTTCTTAGCTAGCAAAGGTAGTAAACGTGTTTTTTACAGATTAGTTTCAAGTTAATGCATGTAAGGACCATAAAACAGTTCCTTACTTTAAAAGACAAGTGGATTTGGCAGCTTATTAATTTATTTATACAGGAAGAGTTTATTGAGACTTTAATGCAAGGCACTGTGTGAGATTCTATGGAAAGTTCAGAAGATGACAGAGATGAAATCACTGATTCTGTGGAATTTATAATTTAGCAGGCAAGCAGAAGACAAGAATATTTCCGGTTTCTGGTTCAAGGTAGTATTAAATAAGAGATACCATGGAGGTATCTCAGCTTGTGCTGTTGGGGCTCAAAGGAGAGAGAGGAGAGTGCACCAAGGAACGCTTTAGTGGGGGTGTTCCCTAAAGACTTGGTATGGTTTGAACAGTCCCATGGCAGTCATGGGAGGCATCTCAAATGAGAAAACAACCAAGCAGATGTGGAAAAGTGTGTGGCAATCATGTTTCATCAATGACACTTTTCACATACTAGTCCTTCACCCACGATATCATATAATAGTGTGCTTATATGTATGTCTCTGCCACCAGTCATTAATTCAACATACGCTTATCAATTTTCAGCATCTGCTATGTTCTGTCCTAGGGGTGAAGATATAGTAGGAAGCAAAACAGTTAAAAATCCCTGCCCTGGTATAGCTTACATTCTCCTGGGGGCTGAGGGGAGCGGGGAGATGGACAATGTAAATACACTAAGTAAAGTACATAATTCATTAGAGTACAGAGTATGAAATAAACTCAGTTAAGGTAAGGGAGATGAAGAATGCTAAGGGATGAAATTTTAGCTGGGTTAGAGCAGGCCTCACTGCAAAAAAGAAGGCATTTGAGCCAAAGCTTAAACTATAGGAATAACTAGGGAAAGGACATTACAGGCCAAGAGAACACCTACAAAGGCCATGAAGTGGGAGTATGCATGTCGAGAATTGCCTATAAAGAGACAAGTTGAGAAGCTGTTATGATAACACAGGAGAAAACGAAGGTGACTTGGGTCAGAGGGTCAGTGATGGAAGGGTAAGAAATTATCATGTCCTGTTTATATTCTGGAAATGGAAACAACATAGCTACTAAGAGCTATGGGCTCTTAGGGCTGGGAAGAAAAGAGTTTACTTGGGCAGCTCAGGGGCAACTTGGGTCCTGAAGAGCTAGAAGGATGGACAGAGTGGTCATTACCTGAGGTAGTGAAACATTGTGGGTAGAGCTGGTTGGTGGGGAAGGGAAGAAACTTAAAGCTCATAGATTAACTTCTAGATGAGAAGTCGTTGAAAACAGCATATACCAGAATAGATACAGGTTCAGATAACAATTTCCCCAATTTTACCCTCAAATAGGAGACCACATTTTTGAGTAAAAGTGGATTGTGTAACAATCCTCTCTCCCATGGCTCCTCCTTGGCTTTTATAATCTGTAGTGTCCACACCTGATGGCTGTGCCCCGCACAGTGACTTGCACGTTTGTTCTGCCTCCACAGTAACACACTTTCAATTCTGGGGTCTTCTGTCATCCTGTGAGATCATCAGTCTGCTTTTTTCCTGTTCTCTAATGCCATTCTTTCATGCTGGGATCCTGTGGTTTATAATAAGAAATACATATTTGGTCTTTGTCCCTTTCCCAGAATATACTTCCTAAAGTCCTTGGAATTTCCTAAATGATAAAGGTGTCTTTTGTTATTCATAACAAGCCCCTTTCAACCACATGGGAGTTTATGTTAATGAGGTGGTTTTTGGAAAGACCCTAAAATGGGAGTTTATTGCCAGGAGAACCAAGCATGATTATTTCCAGCCAAAGTTGGAACTTTCAGTCACGCCTCCGCTTCCTCTGGGGAAGGCAGAAGGTGGGTAGTGTCAGAATTGGGTTAAATTCTAGGACACTCAGCTGGCGTCCCAGAATTGCTGAGGTGTGGAAAGCCCTCACATCTGGTGTCATAGGGTTATAGGGGAGTGTCCGGAGTAGAGGGGGCGCCCAGGAGGAGGTGTTTTTTCCTTTATAGCTGTTACAATTAGACTGCTGGGAAATGACTTGAGGACCGTTTCATTACTGCTTCGGGAGCCAAAAGTCTCACCTTTTCCTCAGCTGGTAGCCGTTCCGTTTGCGCTAAAACTCTCACTCTGCCCCTTTTGACTAATACCACTGCTTGGCACACACAGTCCACGCTACTTCCCCAAGGTTCTGGGTGTTCCTGTTGCTCAGCTGGCAGAACCCATCCTGAGCCAAAGACTCTGGTGCTCAGTCAGTTGCTTCTGTTACAGTTTGGAGACTGGAGGTCTTCATCACTTTTTTTCCCTGTAATTACTTCTGCTGAACTTATGTTCTCTACTAAACCTCCTATTTTTGTTTTTGTTTTTGACAGAGTCATGTGAACCATGGTTAAATCTGCTCTTCTACTTTGCAAGGAGATGAGGCTTGACTCAGTATTTTGGTTCTGAAAAGGTCTCAGCCAAACCCTGAGAGGAAGAAGATCCATAATCTTTGCACCCCACCAATAAAGTAGCATTGCTCCCTCGCTAGACTAGTCTCTTGTCGTGGACTGGCTAGAATAGACTACAGATGTTTCATTGTACGTGAACCTGGGTTGAAGCGCACGAGGAACTCCAGCAAGGCCTAGGATGGAATTTCTGTCTTGCCTTCCCCTTGGCTGAGTGGCATCCACCTGTGCCTCTGTGGTAAAGAAAGGCCTTTTCTCCAAAGTCAGATTCCCTGAGAGGCCCTCTTTGTTGACTTCATGGAATTCAGGGACCCAAATACAAATAAGCCTACTTATAATATGTTTATATTTCAAGATTCTCTCTCAAGTAACCCCTACCTAAGCCTGGAGTAATAAATAATATGTAGATGGTGTCGCTTCCTCATTTATCTTGGGAATAAAAAGAGATTCCTAGATACCATTGAATGTATTGAGTTGGAATGAATCTTAAAAGAACATCTAAATCAAGTATCATATTTTCTGTGGCAACCGCGAAGCCCAAAACGGTTAAGTGTTCTGCCCAGGGTCCTCCATTTGTTTAACGACAAAGCTTAAACCAGAACGCAGACCCCAGGAGCCCAGTATTCTTTTCATTACCATCTATAAGATTATGTCTCCAGGTACTAACTGGGTAATGGACTCATAGTATTTGATATGCCTTGTAGAGAGAAGGTACTCAAAACACTGTCAGTTGAGTAATAAATCCTTCCATTTTCAGGGAAGTAACAAATGCTGGGAGAGCTGGACTTAGCACAGGTGGATTTCCATGGTTGTATTGCTCCATACATTTTGCCATTTAAATGCTGTTTTTCTTTTCTTCTTGAAGATCTTCAGTTTAGATCTTGGAGGAATATCAACTGTGGTTTTAAATGGCTATGATGTAATAAAAGAATGCCTTGTTCATCAAAGTGAGATTTTTGCAGACAGACCATGCCTTCCTTTATTCATGAAGATGACAAAAATGGGAGGTATGTTTATTTTCACTTGTTTAGTGGTTTACTGTTTTAAATACATTCCTTCTTCTATGTAAATTTAGTACATAGAGTTTGGATTCTGTTGTACTGAAAAACAGGAACTAACTAATTTAGGTTACAGAACTTAGTATTTAAAGACCTTTCAGGTCTTACACCCATATTTTAGACCAATCCGTGCTAATTCTGTTGTTGTAATCCAGTCTGTAATATTACAAATAGTGTTTTGTAGAATTAACATTTAATAATATCTGCAAGTTTTGTGAAACATGTTAGGAAAACACACATGTGCACGCACACTTGAATCAAAAGTGTAAAGCTAGTCTTGAGTACTTGATGACATTTTTTACTATCATTTTGTTTATAAAATATGAAGCAGCCTTTTTAAACTACTAACCAGAATCACATGTAAATGAAGAATTGTGGGATTTGTGTAAAGGACTAGCTTCTGTTTGGTTTAGTGTTGATCTGTTGGGTGTTTCCATATTCAACAAGAGAGAAAGGCTGAAAGTAATAGACTGGTGAGCAGAAAGCCTAAACTAGAATGTTGAAGTCAGATGCAGTGGTTTTAATATTTAATAGTATAACAGTTATATAATAATGGTGTCCAAAATTCTCCACTTTAATGAGAGCTTCACACTTCATTTCAAAGAAAAATGTAACAATATTTTGTTCGTGTAGACTAAACATAAAGACAGTGAAAAGAAAATAAAAATTAACCATATGTTAAATCACAAAGCAAATCAACTAATGCAAAGAAAATACCAGTTGTAAAGGACAAGTTCTCAGGCAGAGTATAATGATGCTTGAAAGCAATAAAATAAATAAAACACAAATCTTCAGCCTCTATTATTGAGATGCAAATCTCAATAATAATTGGGCCAAATAAGAAATTAAACCACAATTATAATAGAAGACCTTTAAAGAAATTCTGAAAATGAAAGATGAGGTTATCAGTAATATTTGGGATAAAGTATAATACTATATATTTTTCAAAGCTATAGGATTTATAGTTTGGACTGTTTTTATTATAAAGAAAGATAAAGTAAACATTCAACTTGATATTTCCAAGGCAAATTGCAGTGGAAAATTATGTGTTCTTTTAAGATACATATGCACTGAATTTGAAAGTGGGAAATCAGAGCCACCATTAGCCCAGTCTTTGGGTAGAAGTCGCCCTGTAGGTGGGTGCAGCCCACGCTTGGCCTGTGTAGAGTTATGCCAAGGCTCCTCTTAACCTCCTTGCACATGTGTCCCATATGCATCCACCTCTCGGGCTTGCTCTCATCCCCGTGCCCTTACACTAGCTGTTCCCTGGCTATCCGCTTGACTCACCCTCTCATGTCCAGTCTCTTCACTTACGTCATTTCTCAGTGAAGCTTCTCCTGACCGCCCTGTGTCTCCTTCCTTGCTGTATAATTTCTTTGTTGGCCTCTCCTCACTAGTATGTAAGGTCCAGGAGAGTGGGGATCTCTGCCTCTTTCATTTACGGGTATGTCTGTGACAGCACACTGCCTGGAACATAGTAGGTCTCCGTAAATACATGTTGAATGAGTATTTGCTGAATGAATAGTCCTTTGGGAATATAGAAAAGACAGTGAACTATGGGAACATAAGATGGCTGCACAGCACTTCAGACCCTCTTATGTACGGTTAATTTTTATCATAAGCTCCAAATTCAAAAACCATTGCTGAAATGTAAATTTCATAGGTACCTCATGTAAACAAGAGAATGTGACATTTTTGTCTTAGGTATGTGTATCTACCAGTTATGAATGAAATTTTGAGTAAAGCACATGTTACCTAAATATATATGCTAAAGAGGTTGTTTTCCTTTTCACAGGTAATTTATTTTTTTATTTTTTGCCAATCACTTTTTAAATTCAAGTATAATTAACTGCTGTTTTATAACTACAGTGTTATATTAGTTTCAGGTGTACAATATAGTGATTCAACAATTCTGTACATTACTCAGTGCTCATCATGATAAGTGTACTCTTAATCCTCTTCACCTGTTTCACCCATCCCCCCCCTCACCTCTCCTCTGGAATCCACTGTTTATTCTCTATATTTTAGAGTCTGTTTTATTGTTTGTCTCTTTTTTCTTTGTTTTATTTCTTAAATTCTACATGAGTGAAATCACACGGTATTTATCTTTCTCAAGCTGACTTATTTTACTTAGCATAATGCCCTTTAGATCCGTCCATGTTGTTGCAAATGGCAAGATTTCATTCATTTTTTTATGGCTGGTTATACTCCATTGTATATATATATCATCATCTTTATCCATTCATCCGTCAGTGGACACTTGGGTTGCTTCCATATCTTGGCTGTTGTAAATACTACAGTAAATGTAGGGGTGCATCTTGATAGTTAATTTAAAGGGAGTGTATTCTATAGTAGTGACATAAGAACAGAGTATACCGTGAAGACTGAAATCTTAAGGCAAGCAATATCAACATTGGAAGTTTGAGTTTCATCTTTGCCCTCTGTCCTTCTGACTTCATTTGGGCTGCTTTAATAAAAATACTGTAGACTTAGTACCATAAACAATAAATATTTATTTTCACAGGTCTGGAGGGTGGGAAATCCAAGATCAGGGTGCCAGTAGATCTGGTGTCTGGGAAGAGCCTACTTCCTGCCTTGTAGACAGATGACTTCTCCCTCTATCCTCGCATAGCTGAGAATAATCATCTCTGTTTTTGTTTCTTGTAAGGGCACTAATCCAGTTCATGAGGCTCTACCCTCATGACCTCATCACCTCCCCCAAGGCCCAACCTCCAAATACCATCACTTGGGGGTTAGACTTTAAACATATGGATTTTGAGGGGACACAAACATTCAGTCCTTGGTATCCTCCTTTAGGCTTGAATATTTCCACTAAATTGACACCTCATTCAGCTTTCCTTGGCCTCTTCCAGAGTTACCTTGTGTAAGATATGCTTTTAACAGGAGGAAGTCTGTATTCTAAAATCTAGTCTCTTAATGCAGAAAATTTCTAATCCTTGAAGGATGATTTCCAGCTGTTTGTTAAAATTTTGCCCATGGAACATTCAGTCACTTGTCATTTATAGATGACAAATATAGTTTTAGTTTAGATTAGTTTTAGACAAATATAGTTTATAGTTAGAGAATAAAGTCACCAGGTCTAATTCACCCAGGATGAATTACCTAAGACTGTCCAGTTTCACGTGGTGGGAGAATTACAGGTCTTGTCTTCCTGTCCCTAGATAAAAAGTAGACCAGCTTTATCTGTTGACAATATTCTGTGGCTAATGAGTAGCAGAAAGCAAGGCTTAAAACCCCTGTGTCTAGTATTAGTTTTATAGAAAGAGAATTTGGAGAAGAATGACTGACAACCCTTTTTTACTCCATAGCATTTTCAGGTGTTAGATACAGGGATGTTGGAATGATCAAATTTTTTAATACTTTTGTTTTTTTAGGCTTACTCAATTCCAGATACGGTCGAGGATGGATTGACCACAGAAGATTGGCTGTAAATAGCTTTCGCTATTTTGGATATGGCCAAAAGTCTTTTGAATCTAAAATCTTAGAAGAAACCAAATTTTTTATTGATGTTATTGAAACATACAAAGGTAGACCTTTTGACCTGAAACAGTTAATAACAAATGCTGTTTCAAACATAACCAATCTGATCATTTTTGGAGAACGATTCACTTATGAAGACACTGATTTTCAGCACATGATTGAGTTATTTAGTGAAAATGTGGAACTAGCTGCCAGTGCCTCCGTCTTCCTGTATAATGCCTTTCCATGGATTGGCATCTTACCTTTTGGAAAACATCAACAGCTGTTTAGAAATGCAGCTGTGGTCTACGATTTTCTCTCCAGGCTTGTTGAAAAAGCTTCCATCAACAGAAAACCTCAGTTACCTAAGCATTTCGTTGATGCTTATTTAGATGAGATGGATCAAGGTAAAAATGACCCATCATCTACTTTCTCCAAAGAAAATCTTATTTTTTCTGTGGGTGAACTCATCATTGCTGGAACCGAAACTACCACCAATGTGCTACGGTGGGCAATTCTTTTCATGGCCCTTTATCCTAACATTCAAGGTGAGGCGTCTGTTGATCTCAGGGCTGTCCTTACATTTAGGGCTCACACATGTTTTAGAGTCTTTGGCTATGTACAGAGCATTTTATTTGGGAATTTCTACTGTACTGGCCAAGAAGAAAAATATTTAAAATTTACAAAGAGTTTCATATATCTGTTATCCCAAGTCATGTAAAAACACCAGAGATAGGTCTTATAATTCCCATTTTATAAATGAGGGAGAAGGTTAAATGGCTGCCTTGCCCAAGCTCAGCCCCTAGAGGTGGCAGAGCTGGGACCTGAAAGCTATTTTTTTAAGTCAAGTTTTATGTTTTACTATTTCCCTTGCTGAGAGTGATGTAATTCCAATGGTAGGGTTAGTTTTTATTTTTAACTACTTTTAATTGTTAATCTTTATTTTTATTAATTTTAGTGTGTTTTTCACAACAAAGTGACTCAGACCATTGGTTTCTGGTTGCACATGATATATGGCATATCTTCAAATAGAACTCTCAGATGATGGAAAACCTGAATCTGGTTGTATCCATACCCTGTTGACTTATTATAGATGATCCTTTGTTTTGTCTCAAAGGGCAATTACTTTGGATATAATACTAAGAATTGCATAATAACTTGAACACTTTTTCTCTGACAGGACAAGTTCAGAAAGAGATCGATTTAATTATGGGACCCACTGCGAAGCCTTCTTGGGATGACAAATGCAAAATGCCTTATACCAAGGCAGTTTTGCATGAAGTTTTAAGATTCTGTAATATAGTGCCATTAGGGATTTTCCATGCAACCTCTGAAGACACAGTTGTACGTGGTTATTCCATTCCTAAAGGCACGACAGTAATTACCAATCTTTATTCTGTACACTTTGATGAAAAGTACTGGAGAAACCCGGAAATATTCTATCCTGAGCGTTTTCTGGACAGCAGTGGATATTTTGCTAAGAAGGAAGCTTTGGTTCCTTTTTCCCTGGGTAAGAGGACTTTCATAGGGGCATAACTTCAGGACAGAGTGTAATGATGGTTGTTCATGTGTGACCTCTTAATCTGAAGCATTCTGTTGTAGAATTAAAGATTCCAATTCCAGAAACACAGCATTGATTCTTACAGGAGAGAATGGTTTAATTAGAAGTCATTTACACCTGTTTCTGCTCAACACTTAATTTTGTAACTAGAAAGAAACTGTTAAGAAGCCCTGGCTTCTTCTGAAACTTTTTTACTTTGTGGACTTTGGCTTCTAAGCAAAACTTATAGAGCTAGAAGTCCATAACAGAGAGCTTGAGAAACTGAGACCCAGGAGAACACAGGACACCATAATTTGAAATGAAACTAAGACACAACTCTCTTAGCTTCACATTTATTTTACCTCATCTCCAAAAATATGGCTTCTGCTGTGAAAAAATACACAGATCACAAGATCCATGGAAGGTGGACTGAAGACTCTTCCTTTCATTGGGGAAGGGTTCACATTCAGTCGTTTGAAAGGAAATGCACGTCTTCTGGATTTAGAGAACAAAATGTCTACCTCAAAGTCGATCTTTTGTGGCATATCTTGGGCTGTGTTACAACATGCAAGGGAAGTGTGGAAGGGGATTCATAAGCTTACGGAAGTCCATGATCTGACAAAAGAAGGTGAAGAAATGGGCTCTGAGAGCTGAAGTACCAATTTTTCTTTTTAATAAACATAACTTTCTTTAAATTCCAAATTTCCTAAACAGTACCCATATATTAGATACAAATTTTGGTAAATAACGTGAGGTTTTTTTTTTTTTAACGTTTATTTATTTTTGAGAGAGAGCAAGAGAGAGACTGAATGTGAGCAGGGGAGAGGCAGAGAAAGAGACACACACACAATCTGAAGCAGGCTCTAGGCCCCGAGATGTCAGCACAGAGCCCAGCGCGGGGCTCAGACTCACTGAGCCAAAGTCAGACACTTAACTGAGCCACCGAGGCACCCCCATGTTGTGGATTTTTTTTAAAAAAATGTATTGTTTTGTTTTGTCTTGTTTTTAGGGAGAAGACACTGTCTTGGAGAACAGTTGGCTCAGATGGAAATGTTCCTGTTTTTTACAACATTGCTTCACAAGTTTCACCTGCATTTTCCACATGAACTGGCCCCAGATCTGAAGCCCAGATTAGGCATGACGCTGCAGCCCCAGCCCTACCTCATCTGTGCGGAAAGGCGCTGAAAGCGCATGGATGTTTTCTGGGAGAAGGCTAGCTGGTTCCCTTTCTTTTTTTAAAACAAATCTAATCAGTATATGCGTTTGGACAAAAGTCACAGCATCATAAAGCCAAATGAACACAGGTGTGTCTTTGAAAACAGTACTAAAGCAATGATAAGCATTAGCTATTTCTTTAAGCTTTTATGACTTATAAGGTGGAATGATCCGTGGAGGAAAACAAAGGTGCTGATGACAGGTGTTGCTTGAGTAAGAAGGGCCGTGGGTGCAGAGCCTGACGTACACCACGTATTTCTCAGCCTTTCTTGACTCCATCTTGCTCTGGTCCTGGGGCCTCTGTTTCTAACTGCCGATGCCAGCCCCCTTCTGATCAGGTATTGTCATTAATGGGTAGTGTGGAATGCGTCCAGTTTAATAGAGGACTCAAGAAGAAATTAGAATCCAAATAACCGAGTTTGGAATACAGAGGTATTTTAGACATGGTGGCAGATAATAAAAGAAAATGTCTATATATTTTAGAACCTGCCAGTGCTTTCAAGTCTTGCTTCCTACCATACGTTCATAAGAATTGTATCATCTCCTTATAAATGAGGGTCCCTGTGACCCCTAAGTATTCATTCCCATGGCAGCAGTTCCATAGAAGGAAATTACAATAATGTGATTACAATAAGAATGACCCCCCCCAAAAGTGATTATTGAATGACCCCCAAAAAATGATTATTAATTCTTTCCAGGCACAGACATTTTTCCTAGTACCACTTTTTTCCTAAACCAGGCATAGGTCCTAAAGAATGAATCATTTTACTTTTAGAGGTCTCTGGTCATTTCCTTGGATTACTGTTCTTTTTCTGAAAATAATACTATGCAAAATCCAAAAAAACATGCTTTAGAGCCAGAGTGAATGTATACATTGGGACATTTCAGAGTGATGGGCTTCTGTTAATAATGATGCCAGGAAAATGTGTGAACTATGACTGTCCTGATCAAACTGGTCTGTATATATAGTTTTTTAACATGATATCTTCTGTCCACTGAGGGTTTCTGCTCGTATAACTTGGCTCATGAGTACTTGCAGACTGGGAGTAAATGTATACAACAATGACTTCTGTTAAGAATATGAATTTAGGGGCACCTCAGTAGCTCAGTTGGTTAAGCATCTGACTCCTGATCTCAGCTCAGGTCTTGATCTCAGGGTTGTGAGATTGAGCCCTGTGTTGCTTTGCGCTGGGCGTGGAGCCTACTTAAAAAAAGAGAGAGAATATGAATTTAACCTTAATCACTTCATCTGTTGAATATTTTCAAGTGTGATGAATCAGGAGTCTGCTTCTCTGTTATACTAAGATGCTTCTGGTTGCAGGAGGGAAAAGATCCAGTTAAATGGGACGTTTGCAGGTAGTGTGACAGCTGGAGGGTGGGTGTGGCCTACACGCTCCGTGCTACATCAGCGATCTGCTTGTTCATGTCTCTTAGTTTTGCTTCCCACGTGGCATCAGCTTTATCTCAAGGCAGATTCATGGAAGCACATGTGCTTTGCTCTCCTCCTTGTAGAGACGTGGGAGCTTTTCAGATAGTCCCCTAGAGCTGTTCTTTGTGTCCCCTTGGTCCTAAGTTACACGCTCATCTTTTAAGACTGTGTCTTTTGAGTGGGATTATGGTTCACGTAGGCCTGACTTCTAGAGCCTGTGATGGAGTTGGCTCCTCCCAAAGTGCATGTGCTGCATTGGGGTAGTATAGTGACCTAAACAAAAATAAGGAGACTTAGGAAGAGAAGAGGAACTCCTGACTAGCAGACTAATTACAACCGCTACTTTACTGCCCCCGATCACCTTCTAGGCCCAGCAGCTATCCGACCTGCCTCCCTGCCTCTAGACAAATGTGTTCATTCAAGTTGCTTTTTGATCTCGTCTCTTCCTTTGATGAGCAAATCTCTCATTCCTGGGCCTCCTACCTACTGTTATATCTCCTATGAATGCCTAAGCTGAACTTTTCAGACTGGAGATTCTGGAGGCTTGGTGGCCATAGCAAAGAAATTTACTGAACTGAAATAGATAATAATCAAGATTAAGGAGGCCTTTTTTTGCTCTTAAACGCTACCACTGTT
Organism: Suricata suricatta; assembly: GCF_006229205.1. Classification (NCBI taxonomy): domain Eukaryota; kingdom Metazoa; phylum Chordata; class Mammalia; order Carnivora; family Herpestidae; genus Suricata; species Suricata suricatta. The sequence goes on from NC_043710.1 coordinate 42,751,570, forward strand.
TCTTCTAGGATGACCTTCATAAACCTACAGAGAATGAGGAACATACTATTTATTTTCTTTACCTTGTACTCATTTCTTATATTTTTTCTTACAGAGGTCAGTGTGACAAAAATCATTTAAAAATGTAGATTCGTAACTTGTTAAAGGTAAGACAGCTTTCGTGTCAGTGTGCTTATTTTATAGCCAAAGAAAATAGGAGCTCAGAGGGTAAATGATTCCTATAGTTAAGAGCAGATGCATGTCCGTCATCCCTCATGATTTATACTGGGCTTTACAGTTTATACGGTTGTTTTTCATTACACTGTCAACTTTTGACTATTTGGAGCCATTTAACTGTGGTAAAAAGTAAAATGCTGCCTTTTTGGACAAATATAAATTAACATGAATTAGTAATCCATAATGGAAAATATTTATTTGGGAGACTATGTAGTAATAGACTGTGGATCTACTGCAGTGGAAATGCTTTCTCTTTTAATCGATGGTGAGCTACCTACAATGTTGGAAATCTAACTTCTGATTCAAAAGAGCAACTGAGCATACTTCTCCTCAAATGCCATTGAAATGACTCTAAGGAGAGAAAGAGGAATAAAGGCATTGTGAATGGGAATGGAGGACCATATTAATGAGTTATGTACTTCGAACTTCTAAAAGATGGAAGGCAAGTGCAGTGATCCTGAAAGAACTGCAGACAAGACCATGCATGATCCGAGGCTGAGGTAGGGGTAGGAGCTCATTCTTCAAAGAACGGCTAAGAAAATCAGACAAGGAGAGGAACTCATGAGTACAGCAAGAGTGGCAAGAATTCAAGCTTAGGCCCTATCTTCACTCTGCTTTCTCTTCCTGTTTGTGCAGCTGTAGAACTTGTCCCAGTGCTGAAAGAAAAGTCTAAACAAATGGAGTACTGGGCCTGGGAGATGATGGTGTTCCTACATAGGGATTGGTGCCCTAGATTGGCAGCCCCATCGTGTCGTCTGATTGTGAACCTAAAGTTCTACATCAACCAAAACTATTAATCAGGTGTGAGGGCAAGTTTCAGTCAACCAAGTTGTTAGGGGGAAATGTCAGCAAAAGGGCTAGCAGTACAAAGTGTGACGGAGTAATACCTAAACGTTTTATCCTCTGACCGTGTAGAAATAATGCATCTAACAAAAATAAAAGTAGAAAAGGTAGAATGTAGAATAAACTCCCTCATTGCCTCATATATAATAAGAATCAAAAGACATAATTTAAAACTGACAAATTAAGTAGTAGAATTTTAAGTGTATCTTAAGAGTATTCTTTACTTTTAAAGAATGGCAATATTGCCTAAAATTGGGTAATAGAATATAAGGAAGAAGAAGAGATAGAAGAGAAGCAGATACTGTCCAAAGAAATAAGGTGCAAAGATCCTAAAGGTAGCAGTATAAAGAAAACCACTAAATCAAAAATACAAACCTTTCTAAATGTCAGAACTAAAATTAATCTTTTAGTAAAGAGCAGATCATATGAGAGAACTAAACTAAGTCTCTACGTACACACTGAGCAAACGCAAGGAGGCTTATCTCACCGATTAAAATACAACGGTGTTCAAATTGGATCCTAGAAACACACACACTGCTGTATTCTATACACAAGACATCTAAAATAGATTATAGGTCAAAAATAAAAGGATGGGCAAGGCATACCGGGCAAATACAAAAAAAAGAAAAGCAGGACTCATGATCTTAATGAAACAAGTTAGAATTCAAGGCAGAAAGCATACGCAGACAAAGAAATTCACTTTATAATCCTAAAGACTCTCATTCTCAAGGAAGTTATGATAGTTATGAACAACTATTGCACCTAATAACAGCATCTTTCATAAAGCAAAAACAACAAGAGATACATGGAGAAATATGTATAAGTACCTTAATACCAGGAGACTAATGTATTTCTCTCAGGCCAAGACAAGTGGACCAAAGAAACAAAAAAACACAAAAGAAATGAAGATAATCAAAACCCGTACTACGTGATCAGTAAGGTAGATCTGAAAAATATACATCAAAGTCTGAACCTGATAATAGAATATGCCATTTTAACAAGTGCCATCTAATATTCATGAAAATTAACCCTATCAGTGGGTGAAAAGTGAACTTTGATAAATTGCAGGAATATAAATAATACAGATTTTGTTCTCTAAAAATAATACTATAAGAATGGATATTAATAACAAAATAATGGAAACAAAATGAAATTGCCTTTATATTGTGAAATTTTTTTGAAAAAATTTATAAAATAAACTTTGGGTAAAGCAGAAATACAAACCAAAATTGCAGAATTTCTAGAAAATGATTAAAACTCTGAATATTAAAGTCTATGGAATATAGATAAAGTAGTCTTTAGAAGAAAAGTTATAAGCCCTAAGTACTTATTTCAATGAAAAATGAAATGTTGAAAATGAATTAAGTATAGGGTTTTTTTAAATTAGCAAAACAAAGGAAAAGATAAGAAAGAAGTTATAAATTCCTGATGGGCATGAATTAATGAGTTAGATAATAGAGAAACAGAACTAATAAGTTGTATTTTTTAAAAATCCATACATTAGATCAAGAGTCAGCAAATTATACCCCACAAATTGTGGCCCACCGTCTGTTTTGTATGGCCTACAAGCAAAGAATGGCTTTTACATTTTTAAATAGTTGAAAAAAATACTTTGTGACACATGAAAATTTTCTGAGTTTCAAACTGAGTGCTCACAGTTATACTGGAATACAGAAACACTCACTTAAAAAAGATCTCGCCTACAGCTGCATTTTGTACAATGACGGCAGAGTTGAGTAGTAGTGACAGTAATTGTCCGTGGCACTCTCCTGTCTTAGCACTTGGCGTGCCGCCTGACGCGCCGCAGCCCAGTGATGTGGCGAGGACGTGACCGTGCACTCGTGGCTCCATGCATGTGTCCATATTGCAGCATTTTATTTAATCCTTAAATTTAATTTTTTACCAGTGGATACTCATCAAACAAAAACAAGAGAGAAGAGAGTGAATTTTGAATGTCATGCTTTTAGGGCACAGTGGAGCATGGATTATTTTAACTAAATTAGGTTGCAAAACATTAATAACTAATAAATTATTATAGAATAACACTGTAGCTCTGGCACTAACAGACTAAACACTTGTCACAATATCCCTCACACAAGAAACCAGTGGTCAGAAAAATTAGGTATTTTTTAATGATGCCTGTCATTCTCACAATTTCTTCACAAGAAATGAAAATGAAGCTGTAACCAAGGTTTCTGAATGGCTCATTTGTTATCCGGGCAGGAAAAGCCATTTGCTACTTGTGAATTAATTGTGTTTAATTGAAGCAAAATGTGTCCAGAAAATAAACTTGCTTAAGACTAACAGTCTTTCACTGAGAACAGTTGCTCAGACTTAAGGACATTGGAGCAATGTGATAGTCAATTAAAAACAATGCAGATGATTTTGAGTGATTTTCCTTGTTCTTGATGAGTAAACAGATGTTACCGATACTGTTCAGTTGCTATTTATTCAAGTCAATGCCAAGTTTGACTGAAAATTTAGCCTCTGTGAATAGTCTGCATGAAACAGCTACAGAAGAAGATATTTTCAAAGAGAATGAGAGAACACTCATTCAGTACAACTGGAGACGGAATCAGCTAGGATGTGTCGTAACTGACAGTAAAGGTAGATGTGGAACAGAAAAAGGCACAGACAGATTATGATTCATCAGCAGGTGCTTTGCACCAAATACTTAAATCTATCATGTGTTACAGAACCGGTAAGGTCGGCACTGAACTTAATTTATTCTCATGGACTTAACCATCATTAGTTTTGAGAATTGTCAGAAATAGAAGCTGAATATCCTGACTTGCTCTACCAAGCCACAGTTCAGTGACTTAGCAGTGATCGTGTTTTATTGAAAATTGTTTTAGCTTGGTACCAAATCTGATTTTTTTCTGAATGAAGGCAACTACCCTCAACCACTGTTATCACATACTGAATGGCTTTGGACGCTAGATTCTTTTTAATGTCTATTTTTGAGAGCTATAGATGAAAGCGACAGAGTGTAAGTGGGGCAGGGGCAGAGAGAGAGAGGGAGACACAGAATCCGAAGCAGGCTCCAGGCTCTGAGCTGTCAGTACAGAATCTGATGCCGGGCTCAAACCCACAAACTGAGATCATGATCTGAGCCGAAGTTGGACACTTAACCGACTGAGCCACCCAGGCGCCCCTGGACATTAGCTTTAACAACACACTTGGGCCATTCGTAATGAGTTTAACCTAAAATTAAAAGGCCAAACAGTGCTTATGTAGGTAACAACCTAACACTTTGAATCAAAGCATGATTGATCCTTGAACAACAATGAGGGTCAGAAATCTGGGTATAACTTTTGACTCCCAGAAAACTTAACTACTGATAGCCTACTGTTACCTGGAAGCCTTACTGATAATGTAAATAGTCAATTAACATATTTTGTATGTTATACATATTATATACTTACAATATTATATTCTTACAATAAATTAGAGAAAAAATGTTACTAAGAAAATCATAAGAATTTAACTTATATGTGGAATTTAAGAAACAAACAGATGAACATTGTGAGGGGAAGAGAAAAGAGGGAAACAAACTACAAGAGACTCTTAGGGAACAAACAGGGCTGACGGAGGGAGGCGGGTAGGGGGATGGGCTAGATGGGTGACGGGCATTCAGGAGGGCACTTGTTGCAACGAGCACTGGGTGTTGTATGTAAGTGATGAATCACTAAATTCTCCTGAAACCAATATTGCAGAATATGTTAACTAACTAGAATTTAAATTTAAAAAAACATAAGAGGAAAAAAAAAACATGAGAAAATATAACCACAGTACTGTACTATAAAAAATCTTCATATAAATGAACCTGCAGAGTTCAAACCTGTATTGTTCAATAGGCAATTGTAATATTAAGCTACTTTATATACTTCTTGTGCCGTCAAAAGTTGAAATGAGAAATGAGGCCTCCATTCCCACAATCTTTCCAGCACGTTTTCTGAGCTCAAAGTAAAGTTTCAGCAGCACTTTTTCAGACCTGAATGCAAGTACAAAAGAAATTTCCATATTTCAAAATTTATTTAACTGTGCGATCAGAGAGCTCCCATCTAACCTTCAACTGCAAGTGATTAGTCTGTAAGTAATGACATGCTAAAAAGGCAAATATTAGAGAATTTAATAGAATTCTATAAATGCCTTCCCAGTAATTAATATACTCAATTAATTAAAATCAGGTGCTCAGGGATTGATGTCGGTATTTGGCAGTACCCATCTTTGTGAAAAGGCACTGTCGAATGGGAAATACATAAATCTCATTACAGATCGGCATTAACAGATGAACATTTGTAACGTTTTATGTTAGGAAACATGAAATTTGAACCCCAATTAAGCAAAATTTTATCTCCTGGAAAAGAATTCCCTTTTGCTCAGTAGTGGATCAATGTTATGTTTAAAGTACTTATTATTACATGTTGAATTTCATCAATAAAAATTTTCTAAAAATTTTTACCCCTGTTTTATAAATACCCACAAAATGTTCTTGGCCTTCAAGGTAGAAAATATTTACTGTCCATCACTATATGAAAAAGTTTGCTGACTCTGAAATTAGACAAACTAAGCACTAGCTAACTTGATTAATCCAGAAAAGGGGTAACATAGCATAAGCACTCAAAAATATGAAACAACAAGGGATTATTAAAATTCTTTCACAGAAAGAGAATTTTAATAATCATAAGAAATTGATTTACATAATGCAAAGAAGTTTGAAGATCTGAATGAAATCAATACACTGCAAAAATAGAATTTACTAATATTCACCCTAAAAGAAACAGGTTCAACAAATTGGTTTTCATTAAAGAAAAAGTTGCCAAAAGTATATCTCTCAGAAAAACTATTTGAGCGGATACACCAATAATGGAGTCGAAGAAAAAGAACTTAGGAAAACAATCCCATTTACAATTGCACCAAAAATAATAAAATATTTAGTGATAACCAAGGAGGTGAAAGACCTGTACGCTGAAAACTATAGGACATTGATGAAAGAAATTGAAGACACAGACCCATGGATAGATACTCCCTGCTCATGGACTGGAAGAACAAATAATGTTGAAATGCACATACTACCCAAAGCAATCTACAGATTCAGTGCAACCCCTATCAATACCAACAGCATTTTTCACAGTGCTAGAGCAAATAGTCCTAAACTTCGTATGAAACCACAAAAGACCCTGAAGAGCCAAAGCAATCTTGGAAAACAAAAACAAAGCTGGAGGTATCACAATCCCAGATTTCAAGATATACTAGAGATTACCACAAGTAATGAAAACAGTATGGTACCAGCACATAGACATATAGTCAATGGAACAAAATAGCCCAGAAATAAACCCACCTTTTTATGGTCATTTAATCAAAAACAAAGGAGGCAAGAGTATGCAATGGGAAAAAGTCTCTTCAATAAATGGTGTTGGGAAGACTGGACACTACATGCAAAAGAATGAGACTGGACCACTTCCTCACACCGTATACAAAAACTCAAAATGGATTAAAGACCTAAATGTTAGATGCGAAACCATAAAATTCCTAGAAGAGCACAGGCAGTGATGTCCCTGACATCAGCCGTAGAAACATTTTTTTAGATACACGTCCTCAAGCAAGGGAAACAAAACAAAAAATAAACTATTGAGACTACATAACCAAACAAACAAACTACAAACAAAAACTTTGGCACAGCAAAAGAAACGATCATCAAAACAAGAACACACCTGCCAAATGGGAGAAGATATTTGCAAATGATCTAGCTGATGAGTTAATACCCCAAATATATAAAGAACTTATACAACTCCACACCAAAATGCAAAGAATCCAATTAAAAAATGGGCAGAAGACATGAAAAGACATTTCTCCAAAGAAGACAGACGTAGAAAAGATGCCCAACATCATTCACTAATCACCAGAGAAATACAAATCAAAACCACACTGAGATATCACCTCACACCGTCAAAATGGCTGAAATCAAAAATACAAATAACAATAAGTGTTAGCGAGATTGTCAAGGAAAAGGAACACTTGTGCACTGTTGATGGGAATGCAAATTGGTGCAGTCATTGCGGAAAACAGTATGGAGGTTACTCAAAACCTTAAAGATATAATTACCATATGATACAGTAATTCCACTACGCACTATTTACCAAAAGCACACAAAGACACTTCCTGTTGAATGTGGCAGCATCTATCAAATAATAGATGTGTTCACCTTTTGACTGAACAATTCCAACTTCAAGGAAAGATTTTAATGAGAATTTTCACAGTTAATTTCATCAGGAAGCCAATTAATCAGGGATCTGTTTGCTGAAACTGTGTTTTTTTATGTAATAGCTGTTTCAGTATTATTAGCCTGAATGAAGACACAAAAGATCAATAAAGATAGGAAAATCAACCATTAAGATGATGAAATTCAAGAAGAATAAACATGATTCCTTGCATTTATGTTCAAATAACTCTTTTTAGCAAAGGATAAATAATCTCTCCTGCAGATACGCTTGAACACTATGAAAGGATGTGCGTGCCAGGTTATTCACTCATGCATTATTTATAACTGCAAAACAAAGCAGAAAGAGCCACTGCAACCACACATTTCTATCAACGGAGTAAACTACAGTATATACTGCAATAGAATATTCTATGGCTGCATTAAAAATGAAGATGTTTCCTTGTAATATGGAGAGGTCTTTAGGATAAATCATGTTAAAATAACAAAAAATGAAAAACCAGTAAACACAATGTGGTAGCTGGCCTCCAAAATTTCCCTCAATAATCCCCATCTAGTATATCAATTTTGTGAATGCGGGTTGGTATGTGTAACTAATAAAAGGTGGTGGAAGTGAAAATGCGTGGCCTCTAAGGCTCGTCTAAAGGCACTGCAAGTTTTTCACCTGGGTCTCTAAGCTCTCATTCTGCGGGAAGCTGGCCGCCGGGTTTTGATGACACCCCAGTAGTCCTGCGGAGAGGCCCACAAACCGAGAAACTGAGGTCTCTCAGCAATTGTCAGAGTCAACTTGTCCACCATGTGAGTGACCACCTTGGAAGTAGATCTTCCTCAAACTTTCAGATGACCATGGACCCAGCCAGCATCTGATTATGATCTTAGAATATAACTGCTCAGTCGGCCACTTTTAAATTGCCTATGCACAAAAATGACAATTGATTACATATCAATAATTGCCTTTATTATATGTAATATATAATAAAAAACATATATACCTAATATATATAAATAGAATTGAAACCACAGAAAGCAAAGATATTTTTTAAAGTTTATTTAGGGGCGCCTGGGTGGCTCAGTCGGTTAAGCCTCCAACTTCGGCTCAGGTTAGATCTCACGTTTGTGGGTTCGAACCCCGCATCAGGCTCTGTGCTGACAGCTAGCTCAGAGCCTGGAGCCTGCTTCTGTCTCTCTGTATCAAAAATAAATAAAACGTTAAAAAATTTTTATAAAGTTTATTTATTTTGAGGAGCACCTGAGTGGCTCAATTGGTTAAGTGTTTGATTTGGGCTCAGGTTATGATCTCACGGTTCATGAGTTTGAGCCCTGAGTCAAGCTCTGTGCTGGAGCCTGCTTCAGATTCAGTGTCACCCTCTCTCTGCCCTCCCCCTCTTGTGCTTCTCTCTCTCTCTCTCTCTCTCTCTCTCTCTCTCTCTCTCTCTCTCTTTCTTTCTCTCAAAAATAAACGTTAAAAATATAAACAAACGAAAAATAAGTTTATTTATTTTGAGAGAGAAAGACGTAAGCAGTGAAGGGGTGGAAAGGGAAGGAGAGGGAATCCCAAGCAGGCTCTGATCTGACGGTGCAGAGCCTAATTTGGGGCTCAAACTCATATACTACGAGATCATGATCTTACCTGAAACCAAGAGTCAGATGCTTAATAGACTGAGCCCCCTAGGTGTCCCCAAAGATATTTTTGAAAATTAAAATTTGTATATTTTTTATAAAGTACTAATACCCAGATAAACTGGAAGCACCAAAGACAGAAACTAGGCACGAATGTTTTCAAAGGTCCCAAGTGATTTTAATATGCAGCTTATATACATAGAAACACTGTCCTAAGAGGAGCTCTTTTTCAACTTTCCAATACTGACAGGAGCAGTAATGGAAAATGTAAATAGTGCTCTAATAAAGAACTTGAATTCACAATTTTTTAATGTCTACAAAGAAAACTCTAGGTCTAAATGAATTTACCAGTGAATTCTAATGACACATTCTAATGACAATGATATATATATATATATCACACATAACCAATATTCTTATAAGAACACCAGTCAGATTTGATGAAGGCCTCCATAATAACCTCATTTTAACTTAATTGCCTCTTACAGGTCGTGTCTCCAATTACAATCACATTCTGAAGTAGTGGGGACTAACGCTTCAGCATATGGATTTGGGGGTGTACATTTAAGCTTATGACAACAAGGTCATGAAGAATTGTGGGGTCAAGATCGAAACAAAAAGAGGAAACCTGGAGAAGTGACCTTGGACCGTGTCATACTTATTTTCTCTTAGAGTTGTGAGCCAGTCTGGGAGAGACCCCTCACAGGCTGAGAACTTTTTGTGGATTCACAGAGCTAGGGTCGCAAAACTTGGGAGAATATAGTCTACCAAGGGACCCTAAAAAGCTGTATTTTCAGTGTAAGTGAAAATATGGGCTTCACTGAAGTTGAAGCCCAGCCTTGACTTGTTTCAGCTCCTGACTGGTTAAGGTGACTCAAGATTACTAATACTAATGTCCCAACATCCTGCCAGAGGCCGACAAATCCTCTCTGGCGGAAGATAAAAATTCTAGGCCTCAAATATTTAATTTTTTCATATACATTGTTGGCACTAAATGATAACAGGCAAAATAGTGGCTGAAACCGAAAGAAACAACAGAAAGAGACCTTTAACAGATCCAGGTAATAGAGTTGCCAGCTGCAAACTACAATAAACATGCTTACTAGTTTGTAGTGGACGCTCTTCATGCTCTGCCGCGATTCTATTTCCTAGGTGGATTCGCTCCGAGGCCCCGCCGCTACCTCCACGTGTCAGCTGCTTGTACTCCCCCAGAACGACTGTCCTCAGCTGATGGGCCATCGATCCTGGAATTCCCTAGGAGGTTCCCTGCCCCCCCCCCCCATAATTATATACACACACCACCTGCCTCAAAGAGAACGACTGTGTGATCCTATTGGTGCCTCGGGGCACCATCCTATGGGATCAGGCTGAGGACTTCAGCCACATCAGTATCTTCAGCTTTTTCCCCGCGTCCTGGCCTCTGCCCCCTCATAAGTTTCAGCTGAGAGCGTTTCCTCACTAAATCAGTCACACAGAAGTCCCTAGCTCAAGGCTCCGCTTCTAGGAAACCTAACATCATGTTAAAATGAATAAATCCATTAGAGAATTAAAACCATAAAATGGAAATTCTAAAACTGAACAAAAAAATTAAATTGTAAGAAGTAGATAGATTTTGTAGCAGACCAAAATGTAGTAAAGTGGCCTAGAATTAAGCATGAAGAAATAAAGGGGTGGAAAAATTTTAAAGTGTAAGAGACGTAGGAGATATAATAATACCTAACATTTGTGTACCTGAAAACCTGGAGAGGAAAAAGAAAGGATGGGACAGAATATCTGAAGATCTAACTTTCCAAAACTTAAAACACTTCAAGCCAGAAATTCAAGAAACCCTAAGAATGCCATACTGTGAAAACAGAAAATCACGTCAAAGAACCAACAATAAAACTGATAGCTAACTTTATAAAACAACAACAAGAGTGCCAATTCAGAAGACAAAGACATGATTTCTTTAATGCTGCAGTAAAATAGTTCATCTAGAATATTACACCCAGCCTTGATAACCCTTTCTCCAAAAGGTGAAAGACATTTCAGACAAAGAGAAGTCAGGTGAGTGACTCTTCAACAGGAAGATGAGAGGATTGAGACTGGGAAGAGGCAGGACAGAGCTGCTGAGGAGACGGCAATGTTTGCTGCACAATAGTGTTCATAGTATTTTGTTTTGCTGTGAAGTTTGCTGGATACTCGTACGTATATTTCACAAAAACATTTAAAATGTTACCCGTTGTACTCATTTTTAATGTATAAATACCTTCTAGGGGCGCCTGGGTGGCTCAGTCAGTTAAGCCTCCAACTTCGGCCCAGGTCATGATCTCACGTTCATGGGTTCGAGCCCCATGGGCTCTGTGCTGACAGCTCAGAGCCTGGAGCCTGTCTTTGGATTCTGTGTCTCCTTCTCTCTCTGCCCCTCCCCCTCTCATGCTCTGTGTCTCTGTATCAAAAATAAATAAAAAACATTAAAAAAAAAAAACCTTCTAAAGCAGATGAGCCTGTATAGTGAATGAACAATGCTGGATATTTTTCAAATGTGTTACGTAGTAATGATCAATGAGAGGTTTGCAATGCTGTGATTTATAAGAAATATATCATTGCCATTTATACAACCAAAATATATTTCTCATGTATATCTGGTCTACAGCTTCCAAAACCCTTGGAATTTCCTGAGCGATAAGAGCAGTGAGAGCACCTTTTGCTATAATGGTTGGTCTCTTGTCCTCAAGATCTAAATGAATGCTTCAGAGCCATGAAGGGGGGATGGGTGTCCTGTTAATTCATAACAAGCCCCCTTCCACCACACCTGGGTTTATGTTAATGAGGTGACTTTGGGGAGCCGCCTAAGTGTGGGGACCTGTTGTTAGGGGAACCAATCAGAATCAAAAGGTTGGAACTTTTCGTCCCACCCCCTGCTTTCCGAGAAGGGGAAAGGTGTTGGAGGTTGAATCAATCACCAGAAGTAAATGATTAATTGATCGTGCCTGTGTAATAAGGCCTCTATAAAAACCCAAAAGGAAGTGGTTTGGAGAACTTCTGGGGCGGTGAACCAGAGGCTTCCGTGGACCATTGTGCTGGGTCCAGATCGCCACAGTGACAGGTCTGTTGAGAAACTCGCCTCTGTATCTCTTCATGGGCTGTATCACTCACTGGTTTGTATCCTCTAATTAATATTCTCTGTAATAAACTGGTAGTTTGTGAGTAAATGGTTATTTTTAAGTTCTGTGAATGACTCTAGCAAATTAATGGACCCTAGGAGGCGGTCATGGGACCCTCTAATATGTAGTCAGTCACTTGGTCAGTGATGGGTTTCTGAGGCAGAGGGCAGTCTTGTGGGACGGAGCCCTTAACCTGTGAACTGTGATGCTATTTCTGGGTAAATCGTGTCAGAGTTGAGTTGAGTTGTAGGATGTGCAGCTGGTGTGCAGCATTACTTGGTGGTAGTGTGAGGAAACCGCATTCCCACATTGGAATTCTACAACAATTATAAAATAAAACGCTTAAAAACTGAGATTTCTGTATTTTTACCCTTTTCTTTAAAAATGAAGTTCTGTCAATGTTTGGCTGGCATCTCAAGTGGTAAAAAAACTACTTTAAATCTTAGTTGTGGCTTTCTGTACTAGTATACTTATGTACTGCACATTATTAATTTACAATTTCTGTCCAGTCTTGCGGGTATTTAAATATGTGGCCCCCACTTAAAACATTTGAAGAAAGCTCTCACTTGTGTTCTAGTGTGAATCTCTGCTTCTACAGGCTAAATATTCTAGGTTCTTTACATAATTTGGTCCTTATCGCTGTCTCTGGATCTCTTGTTTACCAATGTTTCCTTTAAAACATATCATCTGGCTATTTCAGAACGGGGTGGATGCAGACACTTACTTTTGAGGAAAGCAAGTTTAGACCCTCTTTGCCTATTGTTAAACCAGAAAAACATACTTAGAGGTAATTAACAACAGCTTTCAGTGCTTTTATTCATAGAGGTCTTATTAAACCGGCCCTTCTTATCCTTCACCAAAAGGAGTTATTTGAACTTAAATGCAAGGAATCATGTTTATTCTTCTTGAATTTCATCATCTTTAATGGTTGATTTTCCTATCTTTATTGATCTTCTGTGTCTTCATTCAGGCAGTTCATAGTGAAACAGCTGCTAAGAGAAAATCAAGACAAAGCTTCAGCAAACAGATTTGCACGTAATTGTCTTCCTCTTGATGAAATTAACTGTGAATATTCTCATTAAAAATCAGAGAACCCCCATATGGGAATTTTGACGACATGAAGCCTTTTCAAGAGATTAAAGTGAGTCCAAGATCCTAAACTTGGGTACCATTTCCAAACTGAAATGGGCAACAGTAGAATTTGAGGCTGTTCGTAAAAATGCAGTAGAAATTTGTACACTGATAGCATATGACAATAATGTTAAATATGCAATTTGAAAAATTTTAATCCTGTTCCTCAGTTCTTTGGGATTTTCTCAAACAATTTTATCATTTACGAATAATGACAGTTTTGTGTCTTTCTTTCTAAATTAGTATGGCTTTTATTTATTTTGCTTCTAAGGTTAGAAGCTCTAGTACAGTTGATGAAAAGTGAGGTTAGTGAGCATGTCTGTTTAAAGGAATGACCCCAACATTTCATCATTAATATGACATTTGCTGTACTTCCTTTTCTTTGTGACCCTAGAACATGAGTTTGTTTCTATTCTAGGTTTGTCTTATTCCTCCTTCCAAATTCCTTTCTTCCACCCCTCCTTCCTTCATACATTCTTTTCTTCTCCCTTAAATGATAAAAGGATGAATTATTTATTTCCTCTATTGAGATTATCTTAATTCTTTAATTGGCTAATGTGTTTCATTCCACTCTTTTAAAATTGAAATCTAGCTGAGGTGCAGTATTTGCTTCCAGTATACTACATAGCGATTCAACATTTCAATATATTGAGAGTGCTTACAATAACCTTGACCATCGGTACCACACAATGTGATATTATTTTCCACAGTATTCCCCACGCTGTACGTCACACCCGTGTGCCTTCTGTATTTCAGAACTGGAAGTTTGTACCTCGTGATCGCCTTCACCTGTTTCGGCCTCCTTCCAATCTCTTCCTCTGGCAACCACCAGTTTATCTGTATTTATGAATATGCTTTTATTTTTGTGCATTTGTTTTGGTTTTTAAATTCCATATATAAAGGGAGATTATATGGTGTGGGTTTTTTTTTCTCTGACTTACTTTACTTAGCTTAAGATCCTCAAGGTCCATCTGTGTAGTCACCAATGGCAAGATTTCTTTTTTTATATTTATTTAGTTATAATTAATGTAATTATAATTTTATAGCTATTATAATTTACAGTTTTAATAATATATTATATATTACATATAATAATTACACAACTTATTTATGTGATATAATAACTATAATTAAAATACAATAATTGTATTTATATATTAATATTCTGTTGGACATATATGCCACGTTTTCTTTATTCATTCATCTATTAATGGACACATAGGTGTTTCCATCACTTGATTATAGTAGATAATACTTCAGTGAACTTGGGGGTGTGTATACCTTTTTGAGTTTGTTTTTTGTTGTTTCCTTTGGATAAATACCCAGAAGTGGAATTGCTAGATCACGTGGTAGTTCTGTTTTTACTTGGGGGGGACTTTTCCTACTGTCGGTGACGGCGACAGCGGCTGTGCCGGTTTACTTTCCCACCCGCTGCACACAGGAGTTCCCTTTTCCCCTCTCCTGCCAGCACCTGTTACAACACTTACAGACAGGAAATAGCAGGCATGAGGTGATCACTCATGTGGCTTTAATTTGCCCTTCCCTGACTAGTGACTTTGGGCATCTTTTCATGTACCTCTTGCCCACCTGTATGTTCTCTCTGGAGATCTGTCTATTCAGATTCTCTGCCTGTTTTTTAAATCGGATTGGGTTTTGTTTTTGTTGTGTTTGTTTGTTGCTATTGAGGCATATGAGTGCTTTATGTATTTCGGATATTAACTAACCTCTTATCAGGTATGTCCTTTACAGATATTTTCTCCATTCAGTGGCTTGTCTTTTGTTTTGTTGATGGCTTCCTTCACTTTTTGGTGGAGATATAGAATAGAAACTTTTTAGTGAAGATATATATAGAAACTTTTTAGTTTGATATAGTTCCATTTGATTTTGTTTTGTTTCTGGCTTGTGGTGACCTATCAAAAAAAATCAGTGCCAACATCCACGTCAAGGAGCTAGCTGCCCATGTTTTCTTCTCTGGGTTTTATGGTTTCAGGTCTCACGTGTAGGTCTTTAATACATTTGAGTTTAGTGTGTATGTGGTGTGACAAGGTGGTGCGGTTTCATTCTTCTGCTTGTAGCTGCCCAGTTTCCCGACGCTATTAGAAAGACCACCCTTTCTCTTTTATGTAAAACTTTTTTACATTTACTTATTTTTTGAGAGAAATCGAGCATGAGCAGGGAGGGTTAGAGAGAGAAGGAGACACAGAATCTGAAGCAGGCTCCAGGCTCTGAGCTGTCGGCACAGAGCCCGATGCAGGGCTCAAACCCACCAACCTCAGATCATGACCTGAGCCAAAATCGGACGCTTAACCAACTAAGCCACCCAGGCATCCCAAAAAGACCATCCTTTCTGCCCTGTATATTCTTGGCTTCTTTCTCATAAATTGACCATATATGTGTAGATTTATTTCTGGGTTCTCTCTTCTTTTCTTTTGATCTACATGTCTGATTTTAGCTCATTATTATTTTGTTTTGATAACTATAACTTTATAGTAAAGGTTGATATCCGGAAGCATGATGGGTTCAACTCTGTTTTTATCAGGATTTCTTTGGCTATCCAGGGTGCCTAGTGCTTCCATACAAATTTCATGTCAGTTATATTCAATCCTAAAAATGCCACTGGAATTTGGATAGAGATTGCATTAAGTCAATTTTAACAATATACTTTCAACCATGAGGACTCAATTTTTTTTTGCATTACATTTTCTTCATCAATGTGTTACTTTTTAGTATGTTCACCTTATTAGCTGAATTTATTATGTACTTTCTCCTTGAAATTGTAAATGTTTTTTTCTTAATTTCTGTTATTTCTTTTTAAAATAATTTTTTAATGCTTATTTTTGAAAGAGAGAGAAACAGTGAATGGGGGAGAAGCAGAGAGAGGGAGACACTGAATCCAAAGCAGGCTCCGGGCTCTGGCACAGAGCCTGATGCGGAACTCGAACTCAGACTCTGAGATCATGCCCTGAGCTGAAGTTGGACGCTCACCCGACCGAGCCACCCAGGTGCCCCAGATTTCATTTGTTTATAGAAATGCAAGAGACTTTTCATTTTATGCCCAGCAACTTTACTGAAGTTGTTTATTCTAACAGTTTTGGAGGGGAGTCTTCAGGGTTTTCTGGAGTGTACAATAGCCTGTCATCTGCAAGTAGAGGCAATTTTGCTTCTTCCTTTCAAACTAGAAGCTTTTATTTCTTCGAGTGCCCTGGCTAGGATTTCCAATACTGTGTTGAATTAAAATGATGAGGGTAGGCATCTGTGTCTTCTTATTTTAGAATGTTAACTGTGGGCTTGTCATATACGGTCTTTATTATGTTTCTTCCGTTACCAATTTGTTGAGAGATTTTTTAAACGTTTTATGTTTATTATTGATACAGAGAGAAACAGAGCATGAGTGGGGGAGGGGGGCAGAGAGAGAGACACACACACAGAATCTGAAGCAGGCTCCAGGCTCCGAGCTGTCAGCACAGAGCCCGATGTGGGGCTCAAACCCACAAACCGTGAGATCATGACCTGAGCTTGCTTCACTGACTGAGCAACCCAGTTGTCTTTGTTGAGAGATTTTATAAACAGATGGTGAACTGTGTCAAATGCTTGTTCTGCTCTATTGTGATTTTCATCCTTCATTTTGTTAATGTGGTATATCTATATTCCATTCTTTTTCTAATTTCTTCAGGTAGATCCTTAGCTCAACTTATCAGTCTAATATAAACAGCTAATGTCCTAAGTTTCTCTTCAAGTGCCATTTTCACTACATCTTAAATTTTGGAAAGTAGTACAGTGAATAATTAAACTATTAATCACTTCTACTTACATTTAAATGCCATTATCATTTCTTTAGTTCTTTATGGAGTTACTTGGAACAATTTCTTTAATCCATCAGGCATATATAGAAATGGTGGCACCTGGATGGCCTCTGCTCTGGATTTTGGCTCCAGTCATGATTTCAAGCTAGTGGGTTGAGCTCTGTGTAGGCTCCATGCTAATTGTGGAACCTGCTTGGGATTCGCCTTTTCCTTCGCTCTCTGCCTCTCCTTTGCTCACTTGCACACGCTTGCACTCTCCCTTGCGCGTGCTCACGCTCGCTCTCTCTCGTAATACGTGTGTGTGTGTGTGTGTGTGTGTGTGTATGATATAGTTTATAAAGAAAGGGGCACATGGGTAGTTGGTTAAGCATCAAACTCTTGATTTCAGCTCAGGTCAGGATCTCCTGTTTCGTACGTTCAAGCCCTGCCTCAGGCTCTGCCTTGATAGCGTGGAGCCTACTGGGGATTCTCTTTCTGCCCCTCCACTGCTCATGTTCTCTCTCTTCAAAATAAATACACTTAAATAACTGAAGACTAATTGTCTTGTGGCCAGTGAACAGGGCTTGTAGGGTACCTATTCTTTGACTCTTATTGGGGCTTGCTTTATAGACAAATATGTGGTCAAATTTTATAAATGTTCTTTGGATAATTATGTAAAATTGTCTTATTGGGTTTTAGGTTCTGTATGTGTTTAATACTACTGTTTTATATTTTTATTAATTTTTGGTCTATTTAACTTATTGAATGTGTTAAATCTGTCCAGGTTGTAGAAATAACAATTTTTCTCTGTAGTTCAACACACTTTTGACTCATGCATCTTTTAGACTATTAGGTGAATACATATATTTTATGTAATGGTAAATTTGCATTCAAAAGAGAATATCTATCTAAAAATGTGATAATATAAACATCAAACTATGAAGAACAGTGCTTAGTATTAGTACATTAAAAGTACTATATAAATGTTGGCTTTAAAAAAAAAATACTGTCTGGGGGTGCCTGGGTGGCTGTCAGTTGAGCATCCAGTTACTGGTGTGGGCTCTGGTCATGGTCCCAGACTTGTGAGACAGACCCATGCTGGGCTCCATGCTGAGCTCAGAGCCTGCTTAAGATTCTCTCTCCTCCTATGCACCTCACCCCTACTCAAGTTCTTTTTTTTTTAATAATCCTGTCCGATAGATTAGATGTGCTAACCCAAAATAGTGACTATATTTCTTGTAGGTGTTGATATTTTAAAATTTGTTCCTCATTCTTCCCATTTGTCCAGCTGTTTCTCTTTTCTCATTTGTTACATTATCAATTCATTATCAGGACCAGTTTAGAAACACTTTATCTTTAAAAATTTAGTAGTTCATGGGGTGCCTGGGTAGCTCAGTTGGTTAAGTGTCCAACTTCGGCCCGGATCCTGATCTCACAGTTCATGGGTTCAAGCCCTGCATCAGGCTCTGTGCTGACGGCTCAGAGCCTGGAGCCTACTTTAGATTCTGTGTTTCCCTCTCTCTCTATTCCTCCCCTGCTCATGTTCTCTCTCTCAAAAATAAACATTAAAAAAATTTAGTAGTTCCTCCTTAATTTTAGCATATATACATACCTAATTTAACAAATTGTGAAGTTAGTATCTCAATTTTTTTTTTTTTTTGAAGCTACAGACCCTTAACTGATGGACATGTGCTTGTTACCCAGGATTGGGCCCACAAAATTTTTAGTTCGTATAAAGGACTGGTTAGATTTACCTAAACATGTTATTTATCAATCTTTTTTACTTTTCCTTCTTGCCTGGCCTATCTTCGCCCAGGGTCCTTTTTCTTTCCTAAGGTAGATACTTTAGATTCTTGCTACTCTTCTATGTGGCCCACAGGCCAGTAGCATCAGCATCACATCACCTGAAAACTTAAAAAATACATCTACATTCTCCAGGACCTACTTTTAAGGCCTATAGACTCTTTTTTTTTTTTTTTTTTTTTTTTTTTTTAAAGCAAGCTCTAGGCCTAACACGGGGCTAGAACTCCTGACTCCAAAATCAAGAGCCGCACACCCTGCGGACCTGAGCTAGCTGAGCGCCCCACGGAATACAGACCCTTGGGTCTGCTGTAAATTTACTAGATGAGAATATTCATTTTAATCAGATCACAAAATGATTTATATGCACATTTACAGCAAGCTTTAGAAGCATTGCTCTGAAGTTTCATTAGGTTAATTCTGTTCATGGGAAAACAGCGGTGTTTATCTGAAAATGTCTTTATTTTACCTTGACTTTTGGTAGTTCTGGTGATTAAGTTGACAGATTTTTTTTTTTTTTTAGAAGATAATATTTTAACGACTTTAGTGTTGATACTAAGATGTTTGCAGTCAATCTTATGGCCATTTTTACCTGTTTTTTTCCTTTTTTAAGTCAGCTCCATGCCCAATGTGGGGCTTGAACTCAGAACCCCAAGATAAAGAGTCACATGCTCCACCAACTGAGCCAGCCAGGAACCTCTGTGCCTGGTGAGTTTTATGTTTCTTACTGCTTCGCCACTTTTTCTTCCTTTCTTTTCTCTCTCCCTCCCTATCTCTCTTTCAGTCATTTGGATCTTATTTCTGTAAACATATGCATTTTTTTCTTTTTGATGTTTATTTTTAAGAGACAGAGCATGAGTCAGGGAGGGGCAGGAAGAAAGGGAGGCATAGAATCTGAAACAAGCTCCAGGCTCTGAGCTGTCGGCACAGAACCTGACACGGGGCTCAAACTTGGGAATGGAGAGCAATCATAACATAGTTCAAAGTCAGATACTTAACTGACTGAGCCCCCCAGGTGCTTCTACATTGTTCTGACCACACAGTGCAGCATCCACAGTCATTTGGGTGGTCTGGATCGATTCATTTCTGATCTTCTCATTCATGTTCGTTTCCTGGTGTCTGGGGACGTCTATCAAAGTTCTCCAGAGAAAGAGAACCAATGGGGGGGCGGTGTGTGTGTGTGTGTGTGTGTGTGTGTGTCTCTCTCTCTCTCTCTCTCTCTCTCTCTCTCTCTCTGGGGGCGTCTATCAAAGTTCTCCAGAGAAAGAGAACCAATAGGCTATATGTGTGTGGGGGGGGGGGGGCACTAGAAGTCAATGTCTTCTGCTTACCATCCTATCCACCTATCCAATTAATCTCCAGGGCAAACTGATTCTACATCTTGAATCTCTAAGTCTACTTACCTCTCTTTTGTCCTGTAATTTCTTCATGTCCAGATCAGGGAGATCTCCCCTTGTTTAAATTTATTCTTCCATTTGACATGGTACGTTATTTGAATCGGTTATGCGTCTGATGTTTGACTTCAGCTCCGGTCATGATCTCACGATTTGTGAGTTCAAGCCTAGCATCCGGCTCTGCACTGACAGTGTGGGCATTCTGTTTGGGTTCTCTCGCCCTCTCTCTGCCCTTCCCCTGCTCGCTCACTGGCTCTCAAAATAAGGTTTATTTTTAGAAAATGTAAATCTAATCACATCCTTCTTGCAGATTAAGACTTTTTTAGTTGTTCCCCATTTCCTTGAGGAAAAACACTTAAATGGCCCGTCATGCTTTACCACGCCCTTCATTAGCTACTCCCTCTACTGTTCCCTTCCAGCCACTCTAACCCTTTCTTGGCCCTTCCAGTGTGAGGATGCGTTCTTGTCCTGGCCTCTACAGAGTGTGATTTTTCCCCACAAGCAATTATCTCCAACGTAAGTCATTGTCCCCTCGGGAAGCTGTTCGTCCCCGCTCCACGGGCCAGGCGCCACCCCCACCCGCCCTCTAGAGCTGCTCGGGTTAGTCTGGCAACTAGAACAAGGAGCCAGGGTTGGCTTTGTTCATCTTTTGTGAAGTTTGTTCCTATGAGAGGCGATCTAGACAGAAGAAATCTTTGACTTCAGCAATGCAAGAAGACTCCTGCATTTCAGGAAATGCAAATCAGGAAAGAACTTTAAAAAGATTTTTTTTAATGGAAAAAGAATATCGCTAAGCACATATAACACTACAAGATTATTTCTAAGGCCAGTGACTTTAAAGTGATACTAAATTCATGGTGAAAATTAAAATAAAATTAGGCTGAGTAGTGACCAAAATAGGATATGTAACATGGCTTATGGCAATTTTTCAAGTAAGATTTCATTTAATAGCCTAGCACTGTATATACTTAATATAGTCACATTCATTTCTCAATTTACGAATTTGTTTCAGGTTTCTTTGGGCTATTTTAACATATGTCAATTATTTAGCAAAGGCTAAATAAAAATTATTTAAAAAGGAGTTCTCAGTAGTAGTATTTTAATAAGACATTACTTTTGAGAGAAAATATACATTAACCCCAATACAAAATTTTAATAAAATAGGAAATCTGAGTTTCATTATGCATAAAAGCACATGTGAATTTATACACACGTGCTTTACAATAGCAGAAGTATATGCAGGATGCAAAATGTGCACTGGAGAAATAAAAGCACAGGATATATACACTGTAAGTGCAAACTCAATAAATTAGTTAAAATTTTATTACTTAGTAATGTGCGACCAGGTTACAAATTATGTGACAGTGGTAGCAAAAGTGGCAGGAAGGAACCGAGCACTCAACATGTCTAATAAATAAAGCCTGGTGATTCATTAAATATTCTATAAGATCAAAACTTCCAAAACTTCTATAGATCTTTGGGATATGCCAAATATTGCAGGTAGGTAAGAAACTGTCCGACATCATAACTCAAATCATCTTGGAAAATTAATGTTTTTACCGTCTACAAAAGCTACATGGATCCAAAATATGGTCTCCAAGAACAAAAAAAAACCCCCAAATTAGTCTACCATCTTGCTATCATTTAGGCTGCTCTTTATATCTTCAATTTTTTAAAACTAAGGTATATATCTGTACCCTAGGAGTTCATGAGCATTGTAAATATCCACTTTCTTTGCAATTAAGTCTTCCCCACCATTTTCTTTCTTAAAAATCAGACTTGCGGTTGGGCTCCAGAAGTACCGAGTAGTCATCCGTCCCTTCTGTCATGTAGGCTCCAGGCAGGAGGAAATTAACGAAGATTAGCATCAGTCTTACAGTGACTGACCCTATGACACCTAAGATACAGACCTAAAGATAAGCACACATTCTAATTATTCACTGTGTCTTTTAGAACTCTGACTACTGCCTTTGTTCTTTGATAGGATTAGCTTCATTACACCTCTCCTTTTCCTTGGCTTTAATTAGTCTCAAATTATGAGATCTGAGAGAAAATAATGCTCACTTCATAAAAAGTTAACACCTTTAGGACAATTCTTTTTCTGACAAATCTGTGTTTATATGAACTAAATCTTGAAAAATACTAATCCTGAGAAAGAGTAATAGCAGTTTTGACTAAACAATACAATTCCTTATTAACCCTGAACTGCTTTAAAAATGCAACCATAGCATGCAAGTCAGGAAGACTGGAATTCAGACTTCGGCTGTCCGTGGCAAACCTGAATACTCTGGCAGAGTGGAAATAAAACAGCCATAGTAGAAAACACGCAACAGTGAAAAGCCTGTATTTTGTTAGATTTAACAAAGGTCACTCGGTCTCTCACGGATAAATGTAGCTGGGAGAATGGCATTGAACAGATCCCTCAGAAAGGCAACCCTGGATTCCTTGTTAGCCAGGCACATTTTTTTTCCCCCAAAACATTCAAAAACCTAAAAGCCACATTTGGAAAAACCATATGAATCCTGTTTTTGTGAAAGCAAAAAGTTCTGGCCATTTTGGAAACTGAGGTCACTTGAATTTTTTCCCTCATGGAAAAGCAGACCTGACTGCTGGGCAAAGCATTATCAGGACAAAGTCTGAACCCGTGGGGGCGCTCACGAAGGGCTTCGCAGCTGAGCCAGCGGAAGCCCCGCTCTGCGGACAGTCACCCAGTGTCCAGGTGCCGAAAGCGCCACCAGGGTCCCCTGGAAGTCCTCGGGCCTGGCCACCCAGGAGCGGGTGGCTGCGAGTCTGCAGGGTCAGTGCCAGGTGAGGTCTCCTGACCCTGGGCACAGCCCGTGTGCCTTCTTCAAGATGCCTTTTCTTTTATTCAAACTGTCTCTCCTCCTCTTCATCTGCTTCTTCAATGACCTGAATGTCATCTGCTTGAGGTAAGGAAGAATTCTCCACCTGCAGTTTATTCCCGTCAGCTTTACATTTCTCTTCTTCCTCAATGATTTCCTTCCAGATCTTGTGGTTTTCAGTGAGGTGGTGCATTAGCTGACAAAATATCCGCCGTCTGCCTTTCCTTCTCTGTGGTTCTGTGAAGTTTGAAACAAAGAGATTCTAATCCTAGTAATATGATTCAATCATCCATTCCCTCAATATCTGAGTGCCTATTACTTTCCCGGCATTTATCTAGGGCCCTGGGGTTGTACTGATACAGTCTGACTGGTAATCAGTCAGCTCAAATTCTTATGGAAAGATGGAGAAGCAGAACGCGGGATGGGCTTAACGGATGAAAATGAAGCGGAGAAAGGGATTAGGGAAGACTTGGGGGCGGTGAGAGAGGAGGACGGGCACTAAAATTTCTTCAAATGATAAAGAACAATGCAGTTAACGTTTTTAGGACTTAAGTACTGAATTAAACGCAATTACCACAGCTTCAGTGAGTAGACGTAAGTTTTGGAAGCCAGTCAGTTTGCCTGAGCTGATGCTCAGATGGCGGTGGCTGAAGACCACTGTTCACCATGCTGATCGTGAGGACACCTGGAGACGGGGGCGGGGCGGGGGGCCAGTTCTTCATATCATGCTATCTTTTCTCGCTACAGTGGGCTCGGAATGCTGGATACAATTTCATTTAAATTCTCCTTTAAAGAGCAAGTAATGGATTTCATTTGTAGCTGGAAAGATGGCGAATATCCAAGGACTAGCCCCTCGAGCCACTCACCTCACACAATCAGACATGGGGACAGCCCTACGGTGCTGCACAGGGAGAGCCTCCTGGAGCGAACTGGCCGGAGGACAGTACCCAGTGAGCTGCTCCTTTAACCAAGACACTTGGCACAGGAGTGACTCGAGACCATTCAAGCTGAACATTTAGATACTAGTTACTCCGGACAGAATTACGGAATCGGTCTCTTAAAAACAAAGACCCAAATTTAATGTTATTAACTGCAACTACCCAGCTGGGAAAGTATAGTATCCCTCTATTCTTACTAGGATTTAAGTTGCCATCTATTTCTTCATCTGTATCTAATTCTTCGCCATCTTCTTCATAACAACTTTCGGCATCTTCATCATCTTCTGCCTCTACCCACTGACCCGGCAGCAAGCCGGCAGCATCATAGGAGTTACACAGAGGACCCACTATGTGGGTGATGAAAGATTCTTGGAGTTTTGCTAGTTGAGGCGAAGAACGGTCCATGAAGGGACTGATGGGCAAACCGAGATTAGCTTCTTCATCTCCCTGATCATTTTAAAAAGAAATGTACATTGTTAACGACTGAAAGAATAACCACTGAGCTTTGCTGTTAAAATTATCTTGAGGCATGTGTGTGTGGTTTTAGTTTTTATTCACTTATTTTGAGAGAGACTGAGCACATGTGCGTTAGGAAGGGTCAGAGAGAAAAGATAGAGGATCCCAAGCAGGCTCATCACTGTCCGTGCACAGCCCGATGTGGGGCTCTATCTCCCTATTGATGGGAGCATGCATGACAGCCAAAATCAAGAGCTGGACACTTAACCAACTGAGCCACCCAGGCACCCCTATCTTGAGGTTTTTAAATATGCATAGTATATATCAAAATTTTTACAAAGAAGTGTCCAATTACTGTTAGTCTTGTTTATGATTTCCCAAATATTGGAGAAATCCTTATAGTTGAACTATTTTCATACTCCACCATTCAACTAGTATGACTGATAGTTAGCAGGAAAAATATACATTTAAAAAAAATCTAATAACCTGCAAAATTCTACATCATGTAGATATTTTCTACAAGATGGTATCATGGAAACTTTGTTGTTGTACCTCAAATGTGCAGAGTTGAATTTTTTAAGTGCCTTTTCAACATGCTTTTCTAGCAGCAGAACTTTATAATGAATTGAATCAGAAAACCTAGTATGTAAAACAGATGGAGGAGAGGCACTGAGGCTGTGGTGAAGACTCCGGGTCCAGTGCTCCCACTGTGCGCCCTCTGATGCCCCCTCCCGTGTGCGCCCGGGCTTCAGAGAGCACAATTTGAGATCAGACAATGTGGTTTCAAAGCCTGCTTTTGCCACCTACCACCTGTGCAGTGTTGAGCAAGCTCTATGCCCATTTCATGTGTAAAATCTGAATAATCTGCCTTAAAGGCTGCTCTGAGGATGAAAAGCAATATTAAGTATTTAGCACAGTACTGAGCATTCCCCAAAGGGTACAATGAACATTTTTGTTCCCAGGATTTGAACTGCTGGGGAATGAATAATCTGCAGACTGCATAAACTGTAGGCAGGCAGTGTCCATGTGAGGAGCCAATATTCTCCTAGGGCAACAACCAGAAATGGTCCTAGTAATTGGCCCATGATGAAGTCTATGTTATCTTCTGTGAGGAAGAAAACTATTGTTTGCCCCCCCAAAAAAAAAAAAAAAAAAAACTCAGTTGGGTCTACCTACAGGATTCTACAATTTCATAAATTTGTTTTTTTTTTTTAAATAGTTTTGTTTTCCTAAGCCCATGGCACTTAAATGGATATAGGGGTATAAAGACAGGATAATTAAGATGATAAAAAAATTAAAAGTTGGTGAAGGTTAGAATTTTGTGTCCGTATCCAAGAGATGTTAAATAGCATAACCAGATAAAAAAAATTTAATATAGAGTAGTACATTTAACCTTAATACCCTAGTTATCACGATAACTCCATGTACTAGGGTATCAGACAACCTTTTTCTCTAAATATGAATAATGAAACTTAGATTAAGTGAAACTGTCTGAAATAATGTGTTTAGTAATAGACCTGGAATTACAATAGCTGACATTTATTGAGCATGTGTGTGTCAGGAACTGTTCTAAGAACTTTAATAATTCATCTAATCCTCACAGCAATCTTACGAGGTAGGTCCCATAAAATATTCCTATTTTATCAATGAAGAGACAGGCACAGAGAGGTTAAGTAACTTACCCTAGGTCACATTGCTGGTAAAAAAGAGAACCTGGGATTCAACCTCAAGCATGATTCTAACTTTGCTTAGTAAGAATTCTATATACTTAGGATATTTAAAAATATAATAGTGGCAAGTAGGTGGCTTAGTCTGTTGAGTGTCTGGCTCTTAATTTCAGCTTGGGTCATGATTTTGTGGTTGGTGGGTTTGGGTCCTGTGTTGGACTTCACACTGGCAGTGTGGGGCCTGCTTAGGATTCTCTCTGCCCTTGTCCTGCTTGCTCACTCTCTCAAAAAAAAAAAAAAAAAACTTCCAAAAAAAGTGGGTCTAAATAAACTTTTCTAATGTTCTTTCACTGAGTGAGTTTTCTAAAATTGGCATATACTATTTTCATGACCTCTATTTGTACATATAATATAAAGATGGCATTTTCCTTAGCATAAAATTCTTTTGTGAATATGAACTGAAGCTTGAGGCCCGCTTCAATTATCTTTGAGAATGAAGGTGGTGATACACAAATGTACACTGCAATCTATAAACTGGGTAAACATTTGTAACCATTTAGATCTGACCACACAGGGAAAAGGTAATTCCCCTGCTGGGAGGACACTTGGTAGAGGCTGTGCAGTCTCCCCATAGGCAAAGGTTCCCAGGAGACCCCAGAGAACAACCATATTTGCCAGTGTTGGAATAAGGACATTAGGGGGTGGTGAAGCCTGGTACCAGATGTGTGTTGTGATTTACCATATCCCCTGAAGCATTATTGGCTATATGATCATGCAGACGTTTTCTGCGGTGGGCTGGCACCCAGCTGCAGTTGCTAGGCATCTGCACGGTCACATAAAAGTACCAGAGGGCGGGCCAGCACCCAATCATGGCTTGGGGAGACAATCCCCCAGAGGGTCTGAGTGGGTCAAAGCTGGAGGGCCCTCAGAGGTGAGGGGTTAGGAAAGCAACCCCATCTGAGATAAAACTTGGGAGGGAGATGCTGCCTGGCAGCCTGATGCCTTGGTCATGGACAGTGTAAAAGTGGGGAGTGGACAGCAGCCAGAGACCAAAGGAAGGGTGCCTGATTACCAGGGGTGAGACCACAGAGTTCTGAAACTAGAGCCTGGGTATTTGGGTGATGCCATTTACATCCCTCCCATGCCTGTGCATATACACCCATTAACTCACCACAAGGAGCTACCCCAGTAAACTAAGCAGCATCATCTCGTGGTGAACACAGCTGTTACACCAAGCCCCATCCAAATGCACTCTAGAGGAATACCACAAGGCTCTCTGCCTGTTTAGTTTACAGACTAACTGCTTCATAGTTTGACTTCTAGGGGAAGCTGGATGTTAATTTCAATCATATTTCATTCTGTTTGCTGGTCTATCTATTCAAAATTTTTTTTTCTTATTCTTGGATGGTAAGTTTTACCATCCATTTTTATAAATATTTTTAATTTTTGTATTCTATTTTACTTTTGTCACTTCATTTTACTTTATTGTATACATTTAAAAATTTTTTCAAACATATTTTTCTTTTCCTTTCCTTTCCCTTTTTTCTCTATTCTATCAAACTTCTTTCAACAACCAGACCAAAACACACCTAGGATCTAGCATCCTTTGATTTTTTTGTTTTACATTAAAAAATTTTTTTTACTTTATTTTTTATGTTTGAGACAAAGAGGGGCAGAGAGGAGACACAAAATCCGAAGCAGGTTCTAGGCTCTGAGCTGTCAGCACAGAGCCTAACACGGAGCTTGAACCCACAAAGTGTGAGATCATAACCTGAGCCACCCAGGTGCCCCAATTTTTAAATTTGTTTTTAATTTATTCTTTTTCTTCATTCAAAATGATGAAATGAAGGAATTCACCCCAAAAGAAAAAAGAGGAAGAAATGACAGCCAAGGACTTGATCAACACAGATACAAGCAAGATGTCTGAACTAGAATTTAGAATCATGATAATAAGAATACTAAGTGGGGTTGAAAAACACAGAATCCCTTTCTGTGAAGATAAAAGAAGTACAGTCTAGCCAGGATGAATTTTAAAATGCTATAACTGAGATGCAATCTCAAATGGATGCCACAGTGGCAAGGATGGATGAAGCAGAGTAGTGAATCAGTGATACAGAGGACAAACTACAGAGAATAATGAAGCAGAAGAAAAAAAGGAAACTAAGGCCAAAAAGCACAATTAGAATTAGAAAACTCAGTGACTCATTAAAAAGGAACAAAATCAGAATCATAGGGGTCCCAGAAGATGAAGAGAGAGAAAAAGGAGTAGAAAGTTTATGTGAGCAAATCACAGCAAAAAACTTTCCTAACCTGGGAAAAGACACCTCAAAATCCAGGAAGCACAGAGGACTCCTATTAAATGCAACAAAAACCGACCATCCAGAAGGCAGATTTGCAAAATACTCAGGCAAGGAAAAGTCATGAAAGCAGCAAGGGAAAAAAAATGCTCAGGCAAGGAAATTTCAAATTTGCAAAATGCTCAGGCAAGGAAAGAATCATGAAAGCAGCAAGGGAAAAAAAGGTCCTTGACCTACAAGGGAAGACGTATCAGGTTCACATCAGACCTACCCACAGAAACTTGGCAGGCCAGAAAGAGGAATGATAGGATATATTCAATGTGCTGAATGAGAAAAATATGCAGCCAAGAATTCCTCATCCAGCAAGGCTATCATTCAAAATAGGAGAAATAAAAAGTTTCCCAAACCGAAACTAAACGATTTTGTGATCACTAAACCACCCTGCAAGAAATTTTAAGGGGACTCTCTGAGAGGAGAAAAGGATTCCGAAGGAGTGCAATTACAAAGTCAAAAAGATGTATTTGGTATTTTGGAGATAATGAAATGCTGCTTCTGGGGAAATCAGTATATTCTACATTTGGGGAGCCTCAAAATTGGACAAAAAGGTAAAGAGGGGTGCCTCGGTGGCATAGTCATTTAGGTGTCTGACTCATGATTTCGACAGGTATGATCTCACAGTTCATGAGATTGAGACCCAAGTCAGGCTCTGTCCCTTTCCTGTTTGTGCACTATCTCTCAAAATAAACTTTAAAGAAAATGGTAAAGATTCTGCAAATTGTTAGTGAAACTAGTAACCAAAGGGTTAACAGGACTAATAAGTCCAACTGTAACTTTTTACCCATATCTGCTTGTAATTGGAATGCAGTTTGCCACCATGTGTCTATAGATAAAATTCTTGCCTGAGATTGTAATAGCAAAATGTTGATTTAGTTGTTTGGCACAGACTCAAGGCGTCACACTAGGAAACCAGCCAGAACCAGTCAGGACCACAGACCCAGAGGGTTCAATGGACAAACTTTTGATGTAAAAGGGCCTAAACCCCTATCCTTCAATCATGCAATGGATGCTGTATTCTAGCCAACGGTCACATGAAAACATAAAGAATGTCCATGTAGATGCGGGTGACAGAATGACTTCAACCTTCTCTACTAACTTCATCTGAGTTTGAAATCACATAGCTCCTCTCCCTTCATGCTTCCATCCTTTCAGTTTGCCTTTAAACATTCCGGACTCTCCCACTTTGAGAAGGCAAACTTGAGGTCTGCTTTCAATCTCCTAATTTGGCTACCTCTCCAACCAACCCTTTCCTTGCTGCCTACTCAACACCTCAGTGATTGGCTTTGCTGCATGTGGGGCGTACAAATGAGTTCAGCTACAGTATTTTTTTAAAGACAAGATTTTAAAACATATAAGAGCATGTTTATATCTTTGAATCCTTAAAAACCATGAAATATCTCCTTTATCCCCATTTCTAGCCCTTGAACGCCTTACCCTCTGCCAGGACTTTTACCCAATTGATGTTTCTAAGGCAGGTTTCTACAGCAGGATTGAAAATGGATTGATATTCTTTAATATAATCTATGTACACCCTGAATCAATTAAAAACAATTTCATCTGAGTGCCAGGTTACAGGCACTCAGAGTTTTAAAAGCAATCTTGGAGTCCTAATGCAGTGTAGCATTACTTCTAGACTAAAGGGATATTTGGCTCAGGTCAGACGGGCAATAAGCTATTTTTTGTTGTTTTAAGTTTCAGCAGCAAAAGCAAACAGAGCTGAGAAAATACTAAGACCAGAGCAAATTTAACAATTTCTGACCATTTTCGGTCAAAGCAACCACACTTCAAACACTTAATGTAGCTTACCCAAATCCCAAACACTAGCGTCTTCAGATGGCGGCTCTCAGAAATCCCACCAATGTCATGTTTCAACTTACCTGCTCATAAAATTCATTG
Organism: Suricata suricatta; assembly: GCF_006229205.1. Classification (NCBI taxonomy): domain Eukaryota; kingdom Metazoa; phylum Chordata; class Mammalia; order Carnivora; family Herpestidae; genus Suricata; species Suricata suricatta. The sequence continues at coordinate 42,781,879 of NC_043710.1, forward strand.
ACGATGCCTTCTGTCCATTTCAAATGCAAGTCCCGAACTTTCGCTGGGCCATTTATATCCGCCAGCTTGATGCACACCTGGCATACCAACAGGCGGTCATTCTCATTACTCCATTCTATACCGTTACTGTTTACGTCGTTGGCCTATTTTGGAAAAACAATCATTTTAGCTTTTCAGGGCACAGGAACTGGGTTTTCCCTCTCCCCAGAGTATCTTAAAGCTGTTTCCTATCTAAATTATAGTAAGGAATATGGGTTGTTTCCTTTTGAAGAATCATTCTAATTTTGTTTCACAGGAAGCAAAGTACCATAAAAACGTAATAAACCGTGGGTTTCAATATTTGTGATTACCACAGAAAGTTGTAACTTGTGTGTACATGTTACACATGTAATTAATATACAATTTAATATATAATATATACTATAATTATATGTATATGCAAATATTAATAAATCATTTACGAATTATAAATTCTATTTTAAAGAACATTTAGGATCTACAGAGAAATTGGCTTTAGCTGTGAAAGGAAAATATGGTATAGTTGAAAGAAGACAAGTTTTAAAAGCTGATCCCAATGGTTTCAAATCCTGGCTCAATGATTTATTCACTGTGTGATACAGGGAAAATTACTTAATCTCCTTGAATCTAAATTTCTTCATCTATAAAATAGGAAAAGTAGAACCAATCTAGTCATATTGCCATGAGGATTAGTAAATGAAAAATGCCTAGTTTACGGTAAATTCTAACACTGTTATTTAAATAAGTGGTAATTACCATCACTAAGGAGGCAACTTATTATGCCTTCCAAACCCTCAAATTTCCTCTTGTAAAAAATTAAGTGCAAGGCCCACATCAGTGCTTTTGAACTTTAGCACAAGGGTAGGGTTTGGGGCACCAAACCTTTTGTCAAAGTCACTACAGAAAACACTTAAAAAGGAAAGCTGTTTTGACTGAACCCGTGTACAGCATTTTCCTAAGAGACTAGAGACTAGAAATCTCTGAGGAACACAGATTCAAAAGTACTGAGTAGGTGACCTTTTACCTGTAAAAACAAACATCTGTTACTCTGACTTAAGCACTTAAATGGACTTTTATCACTAAATAAAAGTTAATAAAGCTACACAACTATAAAATAATTTAAAGGCATATAGATTTCCTACTGATTTTTCTAAGCATTTTATTAATATGACAGCCACATCTAGGGTCTCCCCTCCAGGGGGGGGGGTAAGTCTAATTCCTCTACCCTTGACAGTGCCCCTTTTCATTAGGTCACAAATGTCATCAAGGGAACAGTTCCCTGCCAGCCAAATAGGGAGTATCCTTCCCTCAGGAGGCTGTAAAGCCGTGTGTATCTGTGAGTCTGTAAAGCATTTTTCCACTCCTGATGTCTTCTGATGGGTAGAACACAGTCCAAGGAGTAGCACTGTCCCATGAGGGATAGTGATTCTCAATTCCCCATTGAATGCAAATTCTCGAAGGCAAAGACTTTCACCTGTTCTTTCCTTATTCTGTGGACGACCGTGCATAGCGGGCAACCCCAACAGTTCTTTAATGAGCGCACATGTCCCAGTGGAAGAGTGGATGGTCCTCTCCCACGCCAGCCGGCTAAACACCAATGTGAGGAAGGGATCAACAGGTGTAGCGAGGTGAGCATAACCGGCTTCTGAGAAACCCGTCTTTACTTTCATGAAATACCTTACTTGGCACAACTTTCTCCACTCTGCCCCTAAAAGCTTTTTGCATCATTAATTGGCTTATCACCATGTGAAGGCAAGTTATAAGTCTGTGTGTCAGAAAGGAAATTAGGACGTGTTATAATAAATGTTTTTAAAAATATTGACATATTGTCTCACATCAGATACTATGACTTCATGAGTAGTATTAATTCTAACTTAACATTAAAAAACACTTTATCAGTAATGCTGACAATAATGATTTCCATCTTTGAAGCTAGACATTAATTTGTACACAAACCTTGGCGTTGAATTCAGCAAGGAAATCAAAATGCTTTTTAAGATCGGTGGCAAGGATCGCTTCAATGACTAAAAAACGAAAGCGCTTGAATTCCACATGATCAAGATTGAGAAGGAAGTTGTATTCTGGGCGAGAAAGATATAGGTTCCAAGCTGATGCGGCATGATGATTTTCTAGAACAGATCTATCGTTGTACAAAACTGCCTGAAAAGTAATAAGGAAAATGAGTCAGGCCTCTCGGAGATAGTAATCTTTAATAAGAAACAGAGTTAGGTTGGAAGAGTACAAACAATGAGTGACTACTATATGCCGAGCACTTTCATGTCTGTGAAGAAGAGTTGTGATAATTTTCTAAATGAGTTTACCGAGGTACAGGAAGGGGAAGACACAGCGTTCCAGCGTACGCGTCTGGCAGGTGAACGGGGAATTCATCTTCACAGTTCATCTTTGCAGACATGATGCTGCCCTCAAGAGACGTGAAGTTGACATCTGAGGCCCACTTCATTAAATCAGTAAACCTTCTGGTAGGAAAGTCATTAGAGAGACAGAGCAGGTTTAGGGACACATTTCTCGTCTTCAGCTAGCATGGGGTTCATGTGCTGAGGGCCAAAGACGAGGCAGGAGCAGCGTCCCAGGTGAGTCGCGGTCCCGCATGCCTGGGAATGACACAGCCTGCACCCTCCCAGCCTGACACTGTCCCTGTGAGTGAGACAGAAGCATGAAACAGGGAAAGCACAGATCCTCTGGTTCAAGTGGAATGCAGCCATTCACTGTTCATCCACCTCATTTCAGGGGAAGCCCCTCAGTAGTCTAGAATTTTGGAATACACATTTTAAAAAATGGTATTTTAAAAAATTGTAACTTTGGGGCGCCTGGGTGGCTCAGGTGGTTGAACGTCCGACTTCGGCTCAGGTCATGATCTCACAGTTCGTGGGTTCGAGCCTTCTGTTGGGCTCTGTGCTGACAGCTCAGAGCCTGGAGCCTGCTTTAGATTCTGCGTCTCCCTCTCTCTCTCTCTCTGCCCCTCCCCTGCTCATGCTGTCTCTCAAAAATAAAAGTTAAATAAATTTTTTTTAAACAAAAAAACTGTGATGTATAGAATTGTCAGAGCCTCTTCTACCTCTAAAAACTGAGCAATTAAAAAAATTATTAAATAAGCACAGTAATTATTTTAAAAACTTCCACAGCCAGTGCTAAAGGCTGGGTGGGGATAAACATAAAAACCTGTCCGCTGGATTTCATAAAGCTTCTTGTTAATGAGAAAGAAGGACAGATAAAAATAGAATGCGATCTACATTAAGATACGTATTCTGAGAACTTAAATAGGTTTACATGTTATTTGTGAAAATTAGCTATAATCCAAATGTAAGGATAAGGATAGATACTTAACACCATTTGATATTTTTATAGCATTTGATTTTATGAAAGCAGTGATGATTTAAACTTTGTAACAGGTCATATAAAGTCTGCAAACAATCTAAATGTCCATCAATGGGTGAAATAAAGAAGTGGTGTGTGTATACATGTATGTGTATGTGATTATGTGTGTGTATATAAATTCATTTATCCTGACATTGAGACAACACGGGTGGACCTTGAAAGCACTATGCTAAGTGAGATAAGTCAAAAAAGATATGGTATCTCTTCTGTGTGGAATCTAAAAACGCTGAACTCCTGGAAACACAGAATGGGTGTTGCCAGGGGGTGGGGGAAGTTGCAAGATGTTGGTCAAAGGATACAAACGTCCAGCTACAGGACAAGTTCTGGGGCTCCAAGGTACAGACAGGACCACGATTATAGTTATTAGTACTGTATTATATACTTAAAAGTTGGTATTCACCACAAAAAAGGTGTGATACTAGGGGACATGATGGTGATCATATTACAATATATGTGTATCAAATAAACATGATGTATACCTTACCCTTACACAATGTTACATATCAATTATGTTAATTAAAAAGGCATCTTATACTAACCTTACTACAACTTAGAAGCATCATTAATTCCAAAGAGAAAGAATAAGCTTCAAAGATTTCCTAAGGGGCCAATTTGTATTTCACAGTGATTTAACCAATTCATATTCAAATCTGATGAAGACTGATAAATTACTAGAACAGCTTTGTCTGTTCAGGAAGAAGTAATCAGACTTCTAGCTCAATAAAACACAACACCTAATAAGTATCCTATGGAGCTAGCAGACTTAAACTCTTGGCGAGCAAGATCAGTAAAAAAAAAAAAAAAAAATGAAGTTCAGAATTCCTTCACCATTCAAATTACCCTTTGAAATTACCAAACAAGTATAAAATTGGGGTAAAAAATCTGAATCAGTATTAAAATCTAGATGTTATCAACTGTACAGGAAACCTAAAAGACATGATGAAAGTGGGACTAGATTGAGAAAAGGCCCAGGAAGGTACCACACAAGATGGAAAAACCCACGTGGAGAAGGAGCGAAAGGAGTCCACTGCTGGACCCCCCTACCTCAGAGATGAGCAGAGGCAAGAAACAATCATGGGCCCTAAGTAAGGGGCCACTGTCAATACCACTTGAGGAAGAACACTGGGTAAGCACAGAGAACAATAAGCCAAGCTTCAACTTCATGAGAAAAACATTCCAGGCAGAACAGATAGTAAAAAGCCTCAGCTGGCTTTTACTGAGGGCTCTACGGCGACCAGAGGAGGAGGACAGGCCCTGGCTAACTAGGAGCTGCGGTAAATGACACCCTCTGACTTTGTGATAAAGCATCCTGATCCCTGCTTTCTCTGGCTATGGAGCCCCTTCCTTCCCTCCACAGGCAATGACATCTCTAATTTGGCAGAGCAAATGCGTTGATCATAAACTTTCTTTTTCACCCTCTTTTTGAGTTGCAAAGATTTGCAACACGGTTTAATATAAACACTGATAGAATTAATCTTAACAAACAATAAATATCTTTCAATAAATGAACAAAGAGAGAAAACCCATCAGACAAATGAAAGACTTCGATCAAACAGAGGAAGAGGCTGACAAATATGAACAAATGTCCCCTTTTGACGAGATCAGGCGCATTCAGCGTGGGTTGGCTCCTGCAAATGTTCTCTTGGAAACACAAGAAACAGGAGGAAACTTTTAAAAATCATGAGATTGAATCATAATCATGAGATTAAAGAGGGTACTTCTGAAAAGTGAAAAATCTTGGATTAAGAATAATTGGTTCCACTTTTTTAAAAAAATCCCGTAGAGGTAGTAAACAAATCAGGTGCTGCAGAAAACAAAGCAGTTAAAAAAAAAAAAGAAAGAAAGAAAGAAAAAAGAAAAGCAAAAGAAAAAGAGAGGGCACTTCTCTTTCAAGAAATAGTCCCGATGAACAGCCATCATTTTGGGATCCCTGTACCTTGAAGATCTGGGTTTGTTCCAAAATGTCTGGTAATCCATGTCTACTAAGATCGTTTGTCTTCCTTATCACCTTTGTTTTGCTAGGACACTCTTTTAGGTATCTAAGGATGAACAGGTACATTACTTATTTAAATTTTTTGTAATCATTGTATATCTGAGATTTTCTTTATATTGCTCTTAATGCTCAGCTGTAGCTTAGCTGGATACAGAAACCTAACTTGAAAATGATATCTGTACAGCGCACTTCCCAGCTCCTCCGCTGCAGTCCTTTCCCAGCACTTACAACCCAATCATCTCTCTGACTCCACACACGCTCTATTATCTTGCTTTTCTTGCTTTACCAGAATATAGGTTCTACGGAGGCTGAAAAAATTTTTTTGCCTGCTTTGTTCAATAATAATGCCTAGAAAAGTACCTCTCTCACAGCGGGCACCTGATGTTTGTTGTACAAATAAATGAATTCCCTTACAATTTTGAAAACTTTATTCCAGTACCCTTGAGCATTCACTGTCACTAAAATACGATGCCAGTCGGATTTCTGTTCTAAGTGTGCTGTTATCATTCTCTCAGGAATTTCTTTTTAAAAGAAAACTTCTGTCATTCTGAAATCTTACCATGGCACTCCATGTCCAAGTTTTTCACTTTCTTTCCCCCCATTCAGCCTCCCTGACACACGGTGAACCCCTTCAATCCAAAGACCTGTCTCTTTCTGGAACTCCCAATAGTTGGTTCTTGACCTGGTCCACTGTGCCCCATTTTTTTTCCTTCCCTACATTTTCCACCTCTTTATCTTTTGAGTCTGCATTCTGAGAGACATTACCTAGAGTTTACTTCCAGTGCTTGTGTTGCATTAAAAAAATTTTTTGCAGTAATATTTTTAGTTTCTAAGAGTTCTAACTTGTTCTCCGATGCTTCCTTTTTCATAACTTCTTGTTCTTAGGAATGCACTATTTCTCAAATTCTGAGAATATCTTTTTTAAAAACTTAAAGGTTTTTCTATTCCCTGGATTGTTTTTATCCCTGTAGTTGGTTACTGTGTCCACTCTAGACTTTTCTTTCCAAGCTACTGGTTAATGGTTCATGTCTACTGATCCTTAGTTACCTGTTGATATTTAAAAAACAAGAATTCTAGATTCTCTTGTGTATGTTTTATTGTCAAGTCTCTAATTGGGAAGGATGAGTAAGAACTCTGAGAATATGGACGAGGTCTGTTTCTCAGCAGGTTTGGTCTTAGAGTTATGAGACCAGGTGCCAGATGTTAGGTTTCCAGAATGAGAAGGATCTACTGTGGAGTACTGATACTCACACTAGTAATCCTTATTCTCTTCTGGAAGTTTCCTTCAATGTCTAAGAAAGGAGTTTTCTGCCTAGATGTAAATGCAGGGTTGCAGTAGCTTTACTTAAAGGTGTGTAGTGTACATGTAAAGGGGTTAGGGGCACACGTGCACACCTTCATGTGTGTGTGTGTGTGTGTGTGTGTGTGTGCACGCACGTGCGCAGAGCAAGCTGGGGCAAATGACATTAGGAGTCTCTCTAGGGTTCTGCTTAGACTGCAGCCCCCTCTAGTATACTGATCTCTCAATATTTATCCATTTTTCCTTTCCCAGAAATAAAAATTTCTGGAAAATTCTTTCATCTTCTGATGATAATACCTGTCCCTACCAATTCTTGTCTGTTGTAATGAGGAGTCAAATGGGTGTGTGTTCGTATCTTGATCCATATTTGGGGGAGACAAAACATTTATGACTGTCTCTGATTTACAAATCTCAACTTAAAATTTTGTTTCCAGGGTGCTTAGGTGGCTCAGTCAGTTAAGCATCAAATGGCACAGGTCATGATCTCATGGTTGGTCCGTTCAATCCCTGCATCAGGTTCCCTGCTGTCAGTGTAGAGCCTGCTCCAGATCTCTGTCCGTCTCTTTCTGCCCCTCCTCTCCCCTGCTCACAGTCTCCCCTCTGTCTCCCTCTCTCCCCCAAGAGAAACAAAAACATTATTTAAAAAATAGTTTCCTTTTATCTCAAATATCAAAATATTCTGAAATTGTAATTTAATCCCAAGCACTAATTTCCTTCTTTCAGCCAGCTTTTCATTTGGAAATAGCTCAGAAATCTCTTAGAATTTTAATACTGGCATCTCCTCAGGATAAACCTGACTAAATGTTTCACCTTGTTTCATGGCAAGGATTTAAAATCATCGTCCTGTGCCTTCCCGGCACCCTTTCCTTACCACGAGAATGAAGAAGAAGGTTTGATCCAGCTGGTGGTATTACACACTGCCACTGGAACAATAACATTTTCCACTAATCATGCCCCAATTAGACCACTGAGCTTCCCAAGACCAGAGAACCTACTCACTACCTAACGGACACGCCTCGCGCTTTCACAGGAGAGTCCTCATCTCACACGCCCAGCTGACGGAGGCGTCGTGCCGCTCACTGCTTTGGGGAGAACAGTATATTTCAGACAAGCTAGTGATCCTGCAAAGAAATCAGGCGTCCTTCAACAGTCTGCAAATCTTTACTACATGACATTTATGTGTTAGGTACTATTCTAGGTATGAGGGACTTAACCACAGAAATCCCTGCTCTCATGAAAACATACTCCGCTGAGGAGACACATGCAGTAAACAAAATACACGCCATGCTGAACGAGCAGTGCTATGGGGAAAAAAAGGAACATCATGGGTGCCAGGAAGGGGCTTTTGAAACTTTCGATGGAAGGAGGTGATAGCGTGAGCCATACAGATGTGTGGGGCAAGACACTCCTGGCAGGGAGGACAGAAAGTGCAAAGGCTCTCGGAAGGGGAGTGTGCCTGGGACACAGGAGAAAACAGCAAGGGGGCCACTGAGGCTGGACCTGGGTGAATAAAGATGGAAAAATTAAGAGGGGCTAAATCACATATGAATCACATATGACCCCCTGAGCCATTACAATGAGTTTTACTACAAGTGGGGTGAACACCCCTGGAAGGTTTGGAGCAGAAAGTGATGTAATAATTCACATTTAAACAGCGTTACTCTGGCTGCTAGGAGTTGAGCACAGACTGAAGGTGAGGCGGACATAAATAAGGAGACTGGATGGAAGGCTCTCCTTTTCTAATAACTGAATTCCCTATCAATTTCCTTTCTATTCCAACACTTCCCATCACTTCATCTATTGGCAACCATTAATGATGAGAAGTTAGAAATAATATGTGTTAACATCACATGCAGACCTCATATTTTTATTTTGATTAGGACAACCATTTTGAACATAAAACTTTTATGAATTATATTCATGCATTACTTTTTTATCTGCATGGGAGAGAAACGACACGGAAATTCTCTCACTCGCAATATCCTTGAAGGAGAGGTAATAAGTGAGTCTGACTTACCTGTACTCAAAGCTAATGAAAGACTTCAAGCAAAGAGTGAAAAGCAAGTAATTTCCGTCTACATGTTATCTGACTTGGGAGCCTCTCAAACATATTAAATAGTAGAAAACTTCTCATATGTGATCTCTTCATCTTTAATGAGATTAGGTACATATTCTGAGGTTCAGAGAGACAATGGTGACTTGTCTAAGGTCACACAGCTAATAAGTCGGTAAGGAGAAATCAAACTCGGGTCTGTATCTCAAGACCAGTGCTTTCTGTATTGTGCCACTTCTGCCTTGCTGTGTGACTCACGACAGGACTAGGGTCAAAGACGATGAGGCGTGAGGCAAGACACAATGCACAGACTTCTTTAGGGACTGGTAATTTCTCCCAAAGCTGTTCTTAGAAAGTGAACAATAGTAATACCTCGATGAAAATTCACTAAAAAGTTACCTATGGGAAACATTAAGAAAGTCTCATTGGAGGAGTGAGTCACATACATTTTTAACCCTCTCGATCTCTGAATCCTATTCTTGTTCTGGCTAAAGAATCTTATCTTCTATATTTTAAATAGTGAGAGTGTGTGAAAGAGAAGTGAGGAAAGGAACAAAGAGGATGGCTACTGAAGATGAAAAGAATCAGAAGTGAGGTTTATACACAGGGCAGTGAAGACATAAGAGGGATTCAGCAAGCAGTCACTGACGACTTGTTCTTTGTAAGGCACGCGTTACCAGCACGAAGATAACATTTCAGGGATCGCCAGCCTAAACAAACACCCACAACCACTTAAAACCAAGGATTTAGTCCCAAGTCCTAAAGTGTAAAGCTCCTGCAATCACAGTGTCCATTTGCTGGTAACTTCTACGTTGTATGAAAATTTTGACCGTAAAAGAATCTTGCACCTCATCAGCTGTACTGCATACAAAAATAATGTGGTACTAGAAGAATGTTTACATACACTAATATATTCAGAGTTCAGAGATTTAGAGTCTGAGTATTGAGGGGAAAAGAGGAAAACAACAAAAATGACAGTTCTTCATCATTACATTTTTAGTCTTAGAAAGGAAGAAGAAAGAATAAGTCTTCCAATCTAGTCAGCCTCATCAATTTGATCAAAGTGAAAAATATTGACAAGGGTTCCAGAATTTCAGAAAACAGTGAGTTTCTCTTTCATGAACATTTTATTTTCAAGTGGAAGGAGGTAATTGCTTCTTAATTCTTTGCCACACATCATGTCAATGCCGTGTGTTAAAATCCAATTAATTACCATGTACACGGAATTGCTCTCTGACTCAAGTGTAGGATGGTTTAACAAAAAAATAAACAACATGGCTGTAAATGTTCAGAATTGCTTTTTAAACTTTCTGAGAAAGTATTTCCTACCTGAGGGGCATTGGTGGCCACTAGAAATGCATTCGTCCGCCCTGGGTGGTCGTAATCATGCATGGCTGCTGCCACATAGAGAGCCATCAATTCCAGCGCAGGAATGTTTGAAGAAAGGCACCCATAGCTCTCATCTGGAATAGAGCAGCTCCTCGAGGAAAGGTAAGCAATGTGCCCAGGGTTCATCCTTCCATCTGAATCTGAGGAACAAGCAGAACACACCAGCATTACACATAACTTCTTCACAAAGACTCAGGAGGGGATTTCCCATAGGAAATATCAGCACTATGCTTTCAGTGTCCTAATACCTTACACCATTAATCTCTTAAATTGTTTCTGTATTTTAGTGGCTTTATCTATATAAATGGTCATTCTCTACTTTTGCTAAAATAATCTTAACGTACAAGAAGGAAAAAATATGCCATATTTAGAGTAGACAGCAAATAAAACCACAAAGATATTAAAGAGATACAAAATTTCATTGATTGCCTTCATCAGTGGAAACTAGGAATAATGTCCTGGCTTGTTAAAGTCCAAAATGATGGGGTGCCTGGGTGGCTCAGTCGGTTGAGCCTCTGACTTCAGCTCAGGTCAGATCTCATAGTCATGGGTTCGAGCCCCGCATCGGGCTCTGTGCTGACAGCCGGCTCAGAGCCTGGAGCCTGCTTCCAGTTCTGTGTCTCCTTCTCTCTCTGCACCTCCCCCTCTCATGCTCTGTCTCTCTCTGTGTCAAAAATAAATTAAAAAAAACATAAAAAAAAAGTCAAAAATGATCTTTTATTTTTTTCCCCTTAAGTTCATTTATTTATTTTGAGATACAGAGTGAGACAGCATGAGCTGGGGAGGGACAGAGAGAAGGAGAGAGAATCCCAAGCAGACTACATACTCTCAGTATAGAACCCAACACGGGGCTCAGACTCGTAAACCATGAGACTGTGACCTGAGCCAAAACCGAGTCGATCGCTTAACTGACTGAGTCACCCAGGCGCCCCTAAAATTTTCTTGATCATAATTTATTTCACTCAAAATATTTGCCATTGCATGAATTTAACATAATAACTTTAATATGCACTAGTGAAAAAATACCTCATCATTTTTATGCTGTTTATATTTTTATTTAAATTGAGGTTTGGCATAACCCCTACTAGAACTTTTCAAAAATAATTATAAAAAATTTAAAAAGTTAAATATATGGATAAAGACATATTTAAATATTTAAATTTTTTAATTTAAAATTAAAAAAAAATTTTTTTAATTTTTGACAGAGAGGGACAGAGACAGAGGAAGACAGAATCCAAAGCAGGCTCCAGGCTCTGAGCTGTCAGCACAGGGCCCCACAGAGCTTGAACTCACAAACCGCAAGATCATGACCTGAGCTGAAGTCAGATGCTTAACTGACTGAGCCGCCCAGGAACCCCTAATTATTCAAATTTATAAGAAGATTTTAGTTTACAATATCACCAATAATTTGAAATAGTTTATCTGCATTATATCCATTCTGGATTTCCTATAGAATTATAAATATGTACATATATACAATAGCAAAATAGCAAAAATAGCAAAAGACATCCTTTTAAACTCAGTAATTACTTAGAATTGACATATTAGGATCTTAATATACTGAGGTTTCTTTGTTGTCTGGTTAAACATGAAATGAATAGTATGAAAAATAAAATGGGTGGCAAGGACAATAAAACATAACTATTATAGATTCCATTTGTTTATTTTCTTTCAAAAAATGGTGATTCTTTTAATTTGCTGATTAATTTAAAAGGAGGCCTCAGCAAAAGACATCTAGACTGGAAAAGAAGAGTATAGTGTAAACTCTGATGGTTTCCCCCCGCTTTTTGTAACATAGTGCCTGGATTAAGCTTTGAACTCCAAAACATCCATTTCAAAGAGGCATCCACTATAAAAATGGCTCTCTCAAAGAAACACACTGCCAGCCACCTGTCTAGACAAAAAGCCAGGCCACTTCTGTTTTAGGAATCTTGATTTCAAGAACTGATCATTAGGGCTGCTGGTTTTCTCTCTGCCCATGCTTCCGGTTCCTGCTCTTCTGTTTTAAATTCACCAATAAAGAGTGAGTCAGTGAAACTGCCACTCTGGACCCCAATAAAAAGCAGAACCCCAGGTGCATCCACTTGCATGCATGCTCGTGCCCACACTCTCCCCCTGTGACCTTGCTATGTGGTCCCAGCTCTGCTGTGTAATTTGCAGTTCCTATAAGTAATAAACTTTTATTTTTTCAAAGTTTCTCAGTGGTTATTGCTAAAGGGCATCTTGCAATCATCATAACCACAAAGGCTGGTCCAGCCACAATGCTGGTTATTGACAGGCTGAGACCAACACAGAAGAAAGAGGTAAAACTACCTCAACTTATAGATGACATGAACTTACATATAGAAAAACCCTAAGAAATCCACTAAAAAGCTATTAGAATTATTTAAATAAAGGTGATCATCAAGGTTGCAGGATTTGAAAAATCATTATGCAAAAAGATCAACTGTATTTATATATGATAGCAATGAATAGTCAAACAATGAACCCAAGAAAACCATTCCATTTACACTAGCATGAAAAAGGATAAAATACTTAGGAATAAACTCAACAGAAGTACAAAACTAGTATTCTGGAAACTAAAAAATACTGTTTAAAGAAATTAAAGACAAATAAGTGAAAAAAATATCCATGCTCATGGACCAGAAGATGTGGTATTGTTAAAATGGCAATACTCCCCCAAAATGATCTACAGATTCCATGCAACAATCCCTATCAGAATCCTAGCTGTTTTTTTAATAGAAATTCACATGCTGAATTTAAATTCATATGGATGTACAAGAGATCCAGAATAGCCAAAACAATCTTGAAAAAAGAAGAACAAAGTTGGAGTACTTAAACTTACCAATTTCAAAGCTTACTAACAAAGCTTTAGTAATGAAGATAATGTGGTACTGGCATAAACAAAGACATACAAATCAATAAAATAAAACTGAGAATCCAGAAATAAACCCTCATATTTATGGCCAACTGATTTTTTACCAGGGTGCCAAGACCTTGTTGAGAGCCATCTATGTGGCCGGAATGATGCTAGGTTCTTTCATGCATGTTGTTTCATTTAATGTTTGCATCTCATAAGATAGAAACTCATTTGGTAACACTTAAAAGAGCCAACTATGTAGAGAATATATAAGGAACTCTTTTCAACAAATAGTTCTGCGACAGCTGGATATCCATGTGCAAAAGAATGTTAGACCTCTTCCTTTATCCATGCCCCCAAATCCGTTCCAATGGATCAGAGACCTAAACTTAATGGCTATAACTATGAAACTCTTAGAAGAAAACATAGGAATAAATCTTCATGATTGAACTTCAATAGACATTATCAAGAAAAGTAAAAAGACAACTTACAGAATGGAAGAAGATAGCTGCAAACCATCAATCTGATATGGGATTTATATTCAAAATATACAAAGAACTCTCATAGCTCAATAATTTAAAGAAATGACCAAATTTAAAAATGGATGAAAGACACAAATAGACATTTCTTCAAAGAAGATATACACATGGCAAGGCATTCAACATTAGTAGCCATGAGGTAAATGCAAATCAAAACCACAATGATATACCACTTCACAGCCACTAGAATGGCTATCAAAAAGATAGTAACAAAAAATGGAAAAAAGAAAAAATGGAATCTTCATATATTGTTGATGAGAATATAAAATAGTACAGTCACCGGAGAAAACAGTTTGGCAGATCCTCAAAATGCTAACCACAGAATCACCTTAGAACCCAGCAATTTCACGGTGAGGTATATGCCCAAGAGAAATGAAAATATATATCCACACAAAAACTAGGACATGAATACTCATAGCAGTATTATTCATAATAGCCCCAAAGTAGAAAGAACCCAAATGTCCACCAACATTTGGGTGGTAGGAGAATGAGAAAGAATGAGAAAAAAATGTACTTATTATGTAAAACAAATACACAGCAGTGAGTAAGATACATGTGGCTATTACAGACTTCACTTCTATGCTCACATAGCCATACTTCAGATTTGTCATTTTCTGATTCCACTACCCATTCCATTTTCCCTTTGTCCTCAGCCAGCATCTCTACTGATCATAGTTCTCTGCCTAGTGGAATGACCTACATTTTCAAGGCTCTGCACTATGGTGATCCTGATGATACTAGATTATTGTAGTTTTTCATTTTCTTTTGTCATTGGACATGGGAGTACCAAAAAGGCCAAAAAAAAAAAAAATCTCCTGGGTTACTGATATACATCCTCCCATGCATAGTAGGAATCTTATTTCCTCTTGATAATAAGGATCAGACAAAAGGAATCACTCAAACTAATACAGAATCTTTATAAGTTAGGTTGACTTATTCAAAAGATGATGAATTCTGGAATAACTGTGGCCACTGGAATCACTACCTGATGAAATTTAGAATAATCTACCATCATTTCCCAAGATCCATTCATCTTATGTAAAAGTCAGTTACCAAGTTGAATGGCAATGTGATGGAAATCACAACTCCTGCACCTACCAAGTATTTTATAATTTCTGCAATCCATCCAATAATATGGTGTTGCTTTGGTTCACTATTTTGTTAGAATGAGGCAATTTCGGGAGATTCCATTTGACCCTTTCTACCATGATGGTGCTCTCTGCAAAGACTGAGGAATTAATGGAGAGGTTCTGCTCAGTTGCTCAGTATGTTTGTTTGAACTATGCATTCAGATGGGTGGGTTCCGGGAACTGATACTTGTGAGATGGGCCCAGGCCAAAAGTGTTTTTATCACTTAAATTCAATAAGTCCCTCTGCTGATTGGTGGACCAGTATGGCATTTTATTCTTCTAGAATTAGTGCTGCAATGTTCTCAGTACCTTGACAAAAGAGGACAACTTCTGACACTTGGTTAGGGGTGGCGAAGATGATCACGTGATCAACACCTCTCAACATCCTGTTACTGTGAGCCTTTGAGTCCCTTCCTCAGAGAGAGACGTGAAGAGGCTACACTGCTGTCTCTGAAGAAGGGGCCATGAGCCATGGGATACAAGTGGCTTTCACAAGCTGGAGGAGGCGAGGACACAGAGACTCTAGGAAGAACACAATCTTGCTGACACTCTTAGTTGGCCCAGCTGGATCTATTTTGGACTCTGACCTCCAAAACTGTAAGATAGTAAACTTGTGCTGTTTTAAGCCACTAAGTCTGTGGCACTACAACAGCAATAGGAAACTAACACAGATTTTTGTACCTGGAAGTGTTATATTGTGGTAACAAACCTAAATATGTGGAAGTAGCTGTGGATTGGACAATGGAGAGAGGCTGGAGGAATTTTGAGGAGCACATTTTGAAACCGGTAAAAGATATTAATCAACATATTAAAGAAGTTCACAGAACTCCAAGCAGAATGACTACAAAGAAAATCTGAGTACATCATACTCCAAAATGCTGAAAGCCAATAGCAAAGAGAAAAGGGACATATTAATTTTCAGAAGAGATAAGACTGAAGGCCAATTTGTCAACAGAAACTTTAGAAATCAGACATTAATGGAATGATGTCTTCAAATGTGCTAAGATATGAAAATAGTCTTCTAAGAAAATCAATGCATCTACAAACAAAAAAGCTAAAGAAGATGATTATTGAAAGGAACAAAGAGCACTAAGAAAGAGTAAATATGGAATGGCAGAAAAATAATGGCAGTACTTTGGACTCAACTACCAAAGACTATAAAGCAATGGCCGAGTCTATGACATTTACACTGCTTAGTATGAAAATACTTCTCAGGCATTTGTAACTAAGCAAATTCTGTCCTGTGTGTGTGCGTGCGTGCGCATCTCACTGGAGTAGCTCTTCTCTCTTTTACAAGCTAGAGTAAGAGAACCATGTTATAATTCATTACATTTATATAATTAATTATATATATGACCATGAACAGAATTAGCTTCTTTGGAGAACAAAACTTAAATGTTATGAAAGTTTTTTAAGATCATCATTTAGATGCTTATATGAGGCTTTTAAGTATGTCTGCTTTCATTGTGAATGTTATATATTTTAAACTTACATGATACACCTAAAACAAACAAACAAACAAAAAACCCCAAGAATTGAAAGAAAAGCGCAAAGAAATGGATTATCATAATATTTGGGATAGCAAACAGCAGGATAGGTCACAGAAAAGAAACATGGTAGATCCAACAGTATTGGACCTTAATAGCCCTTAAGAGTCACATGTTTCCTAATTTACACAGTCCTTTATATGTACCAAAGGTTACTTAATGGAAATTTTAAAAGAACAGAAGTAATGAAATGAGATAGCTTGACTTATTATTTCTAGACAAGTAATTAAAAGGAAGATTTCTCAAAGGAAGTACCTGTTTGATTTCCGGTTGCATGCTCACTGTGGATCTGCTGTAAACCAGGAATTGGCCGGGTTGTCAGATACCAAACTGCATGTAGGACATCTGTGGCATGTATACGATTGTGATCTAAAGTCACCAAAATATTTTATAAAAAATGATCATTCTGTTATGTTTAACATAGGATATTTTAAAAAATACAATAATTTTCTATTTTACTATATCCTCCTAAATAAAACGTATGGCTTAGAATAATTTCCCACAATTATATTTTTGTTTCTTTTTTTTGTTGTTGTAGGCTCAATGTCCAACATGGGCCTTGAACTCACAATCCTGAGATCAAGAGTTGCATGTTCTACTGACTGAACCAGCCAGGCACCCTTGTTTCATCTTATTTTTTAAAGTCTCTTGAGGGGCACCTGAGTGGCTTAGTTGGCTCAGTGTCCGACTTTGGCTCAGGTCATGATCTCACAGTCTGTGGGTTCAAGCCCCGCGTCGGGTTTTGTGTTGGCAGCTCAGAACCTGGAGCCTGTTTCAGATTCTGTCTCTCTCTGTCTCAAAAATAAACAACACCACCAAAAAATTAAAGTCTCTTGAGGTGTTAAAATGTTCCATCTTAAAAATTTTCACATATACTATGAAAACATACTAAGACAGTCAAAGAAAAGGCAAGTAACAAGGGCCAGCTGAAAGGCTTTGGAAAATTTACTTACAGTTTATATTCTGTAGCTTTAAAAATCTTACGCAAATAGTGTCTGGATTAGGGAGACCCATGTTTGCACACAAAACACTTTTTGCACATAGAGAAGAGTTATAAATTCTGGATACATGAACTCACTCCCACCCCCCACTCCTCTAACACATGTATACCAAAAAAAAAAAAAAAAAAAAAAAAAAGAAGGAAAAAAAAAAAAAAAAAAAGAAAAAAAAAAAAAAGATGAGCTATAGCTATACCTCTCAGGCCGGCTATAAGGATTAATGCTAAATGGTACATGAAAACATCCAGAACAGTGTCTGAGACATAGTACATAATCAAGAAAACTATGATACTGAAATATCACCATCTGAAAAGGCAAGGCCTGCAAGTGAAACCCAGCTTTGCAATTTCTAGTTTTATGATCTTGGGAATTATTCTTCCGAGCTTTTACTTCTCACCTGTGAAAGGCAGATAATATAAAGTTTCCAGCAAAAATTAAATGATATAATCTTCATGAAAAGTTCCTAAATCATTGAATAATGGATATTCAATAAAAGCTCAATATTTCAACAAATATTTAATGAGTACCATGTAGAATCAGCAGGTGATACTAGTATTCAGGTTACTGATAGGGCATGATGTCAGTCTGCAAGGAGCTTAATTATTAATACAAGCAACAATTTTTATGGACCATTTACTATCTGTCAGGAACTCTGATACACGCTTTACATGGCTTATCACTACCTATAGGGTAAGAGCTATTGTTATTTCCATTTACAAATTTGGAAACTTAAGTTTTAAAAAGTTAGATCCAGAGACTTTTTTTTTTTTAAATGTTTATTTATTTTTGAGAGCAAGAGGGTACAAGCAGGGGAGGGACAGAGAGAGAGGAAGACAGAGTATCAGAAGCAGGCTCTGGGCTGACAGCAAGCTTGATGTGGGGCCTGAATGCCTGAACCATGAGATCATGACCTGAGCCAAAGACGGACACTCAGCTGAGCCACCCAGTGCCCCTGAGACTCTTTTCTTAACTAATATATCCTAACTGAAGCTGACAGTGAAGACTCTATTGCCTCTTTCTTTCCATTCCCCTTCCTCTGAAGCTCATTCTAAGTACCACTTTATTCTACTTATAAAACTCAGTCACTTTTTTAAATGTATATTTTATAAGTGGAAATTATGGTACACATAAGCCAATTAAGTATCATAATTATTGAGTTATATCAATTTAAGAAAAATCTGCTCTGTTTATATAAGTCATTTCCCCAAATGGGTCCATATAAAGGAAAACTGTAGAATGTATCAACATATAAAGAAAACTATCTTTTCCTAATATAAAATTCAAATTATACTTTACCATAAGTCAGGACACATTAAAAATAGAAATTTTAGGGCACCTGGGTGGCTCAGTCAGTTAAGCATCCGACTTCAGCTCAGGTCATGATCTTGCAGTTCACAAGTTCAAGCCCTGCATCAGACTCTATGCTGACAGCTCAGAGCCTGGAGCCTGCTTCAAATTCTGTGTCTCCCTCTCTCTCTGCCCTTCCCCCACTAGTACTCGTGCTCACTCGCTCGCTCTCTCTCTCAAAATAAATGTTAAAAAATTATTTTTAAAATAGAAATCTTATGGATAAATTTTTAATTATTTTAAAATCAAGATTTTTCCGAAACTCTTGACTTAAGCTGTACATCAGGTAAGAATTAAGGGAAAAACCAATTATAAATATGTCTGTATTATGATTCACTTTGTGAAAAATAAAAGTCTTGAAAAACATATCAAAATGTTAACAGTAGTCAGTTAACTCTAGGTCGTAGCATACAGATTACTTTTTAAATCCCTATTTAAAAATTTTCCAAACATGTAATTTAAAAAGTGTTTAAGAGAGTATCTTAAGAGAGGAAAAATAATAGTTTCAAAACAAGTATAATAAGACATGTTAATACTTACAAGGAATGTCTCGGTAGCCATTTTCTAATGCACGAAAATAGTTCATGAACTGTAGAGTGGGAATTTTAAATATTTCCAATAAACCAGTGTCTTGAAATAAGGTATACATAACCTAAATGTCAATTAAAATAAAATTCACTTTAAAAATCAGAATTCCTATTTGTATTTGAGTAGAATGTCTTTTTGTGATTTGCATTTGGGGATGTTACCATATGTATGTCTTTAAGTTAATAATTTATTAAAAACTTCCCTACGATAAATTTTCAAAACATTAAAAAGAAAGACAGGACCCTGAAGCCCTTGAAAGCTAAAGAAAAATTACCACATCATGTCCCAGCTTTAAATTTTTCTATTCTTCCCTTTAGCTTTTTTATTTACAATTTATTAAAGGGCATATGAATTCTATTCTATCCTAGTCCTTATTAAGTCCGAACATTTTTGTCCCTAAAGACCTCAAAGGATGAAACTGTATGCCCGCCACATAAACTGTCCTTATGTTTGTACATTTCGTAAATAGGGTACCGGGAAGATAATGAGACGGATAACTGGGGAGGTTAGTCTGATGCTGTTGTATGAACCCCTCAGAGAGAACCCTGAGTCCGGATGGTAAAAAGGAGCTACTTTTCCATGACTGTAGCACGAAACGAACCATCTGGCCTCGGGTAAAGTGTGGGAAGGCAGGTGACAGAAATGAAGCCTAAGTTTCAGTGGTTAGAACTAGCTCACCTTTTATGTGCTTTTCAACCTCAGGGTTCAATATAGAGTAAGTCTTTATTCTGTAGTAAAATTAAACCCCATTAACAAGGAGCAAAAAACTACTTTTCATTTATTTGATTAAAATTTATTTTAATATTTTAAATTTATATTTAAATTTAGTATTTTCAATTACTCAAATAAAATACAAAACACATGTATAACTATGTATATAGGTTTATATTTTTTTCAAGTTTTCTACTGAAAACTTTATTTGTGAAAAAAATAATTGGACAATGTTGAACTTGTGCCTAAATCAAGTGTAAAATGTAAAAATTAAACATTTTTAGATTATGCATTTAATAAAGATTCAAGGGAAAATTAACTTATAATAAAAAGTAGAGATTTTAAGCAAACCTGACTAAGGATCCTTCCTGATTTCTCTCCCATTTTTTCTACAACTTCAAATATTTGAAAATTCCAGTTGCTCATCTTTTCTATTAAGGAATCATAATCTTCTATTAAAATCAGGTCCAGTGATGATTCCTCTTCAATCTGTACAAACAGGGGGTAAAACACAAACCAACTAACCTTACCTTTTAAAAATATTGTTAAATCCACACCCAAATGCAAACACACTTGAAATTGAACATTAAAAAATGGCCAATACTATTTTCTACAGAAGTTATTCTCAAACATGATCTGTACTTCCTATTTCTTCTCTTGGCAAAATGCTATCAGAAGAATGTAAAATGTCTTCTAGGCATAAAAAGACTTATTAATCTTCACCGTACTCTATAAATAAAATATTGTATTTCCAAAACACTATACAAATCTAAAATCCATTATTTATTTTAGAAGTTATACATATCAAAGGGAAATAGGGACTCGGACCCCTATCCGGGCTGGCATTTATGACCAGTTTAACCTCCCAGAAGGAACGCATGGTTTTCCCCTAAAAACCTTAAACTTTTAACTTAAGAACAAAAACCCCCGTGCTGTTGTTAAATAACCAGATTTTGTTAATGCTTTCTGAACACGTTCTTCACACTTTAACATACACAATTCAAGAAAGTATCAGCATAGGAAGTACTACGTCTGCTATAAAACGAAATAAAACATGTTCATTTTAAAACAAATGCACTTTGTTCTGCTAGGATGGTGAATTCAGGAGCACAGCTGACCCGCGAACACAACGAGTGTGAACTACGCAGGCCCACGTACACGTGGACTTTTCGCGGGACAGCGCCGTGAATACAGTGTGTACTCTCGGTACTGTCGGCGCAGTAAACAAAGCGTTTCCGCCTCCTCACCACTTCACTCTAGCTTTACTGTAAGAATACTGGATACAATACATGTAACACACAAAATACGCACGAATTGACATATATACGTGTTTAGGCGATCAGTGAGACTTCTGATCAACCGCAGGTTATTAGTAGTGAAGTTTTGGGGAGTCAAAAGTTACATGTGGACTTCTGACTGCATGGGGGAGGGTCAGCACCCCCTAATACCACCACCGTCCAAGGGTCAACTGCAATTATTTTTAAACCCCTAGGTTTTCTTTAATATGGTATGACGACTTTTCAGCAAAAAATTTTAAAACTACTATTATATTAAAAATCTTGTTCTGGGCAAAAATAATGAAACTAGTACTAAACCAATATTATATTTCACCTTAACATAATCATATGGAAAGTTTATCTTTTACATTTGGTTGCTGTTCATTCTGCGCCTCTTCCGTTAGGTGAGTATCACCTTCCAAAAATAACTGTGTGTAGTCTGCCTTCTCTGTCTCCACTTCCTGGTGCACTTCTGTGAGGCTGAATGATTGCTTTGAGCAAACAGTGTTGTCTTCATCACCTTTCAAGAAATACATATAGTGATCAGAATAAAACTTGCCCTATACCCATAGTTTTATTTAAAATGTATAAAATCATCTATAAAAATTTATAAAAATTATTTATAAAAATATTCATATAAAGTGAACCATACTGGTATTCAATCTAAATTTATAGCACCATTAAGTTGTATCTTGCTGGACCATTTGGCCCAAGTGCCTTGTGATCTGACAACACAGACGTTTCACCTAAAATATCTATTCATGGATGAAAGAAATGGGAATGGTGAGCGGGGGGAGGGATATTTTTTTATCAAAGTGAGAAACAGGAGAAGTCAGTTCTTAGCAATTTGATGTATGCAATTTCCAACATGTGAAACTGTTTGAATTTTGGTTATGAAAACCCTAAATTCATAACTATAAATGAGTGAAATCAAGGCACATCTAAAAACTAAAACATAGCATCATTTGTTTTGAATTATTTCTCTACCAATATGGTTAATAGTATTTTCTCCCCAAATCTCATGGACAAGAGAAGCAGCACTGGCATTCATTCACATATTAAAAAAAAAAAAAGCATACTCATTCTATTTCTAATATTAGAAACAGGAAACTTCTACCAAACCCATCAACAATAGAATAAATACACTGTTGTGTATTCACACAACTGGACGATATGGAGCAAAGGGAATGAACCACAACCACATGTAACAGTATGGATGATTCTTAAACACAAAGGTCTCTTCACGAAAAGTTTAAAAACATATGAAAAATAAGACAAATGTTATCTTTAGAGGGTATTCCTACAAGGGGCTTGAAGGGAAATTTTGAGATGCTGGTAATAGTTTGTTAGTTTATTGTTTGGGGTGATAATACAGGTATACGTTAAGTGTATGAATATTCATTCGGTTATAAAGTTATGATTTGTTTACTTTCCAATATGTAGGGATTTTTTCCTAAGTAAAAGGGTTTTTAAGAGTACTTATTGGAATTGAATTTCAGAAGAACTAGATTCAAATCTTGATTTTTATATTTGATAATGGCAAGCTTTTCCTTCTGTAAACTATGGATAATAATATCTATCTTACTAGAGGCTACATATAATAAATGATCAATGAATATTAGTCAAATCTGAACTTAACACATTGAATATACTACAAAATCATTAATGATCTGCAAATATTATTCTTTGGAAAATATTACTCTTTCCCAATGAAATACATTTAAGAAATGAAATTTAGAATATTCAACTATTCTTGGTAAGTTAAGGCAGCACTACTATAATAATATTCTAAAATTACTATCAATCTAAACTACCATTAGAGGTCTGTTCCTTTAATTTCTAAATAAGATTACATTGAATGGATATACCACATGATATTTATCCACTCACAAGTTAACGGATGTTTGGATCATTCCCAGCTTTGCAGCATCATCAATAATATCATAACACTCACAATCTTGACTTTGAGTGCTCGTATATTTTCTCATGGATAAATTCTTAGCCAAGGCATTATTGGATGACACGGAAAATTTATGTGTAATCTTTAAAGAAACTGTCAAAATGTTTTACAGAGTGGTATATCATTTTCTATTCCCATCAGCAATGCACAAAAATTCCAATTTCTTAGCATCCTTGCCAGCACTTGGTATTATCTGTCTTTTTAATTATACCTATTTTAGTTTGAGTGTAGTGGTATCTCAATGTAGTATTAATTTGCATTTCCTTAGTGACTGATGTTCATCATCTTTTCATGTGTTCATTACCCATTTATCTATATCCTTCACCAAATGACTCAGACCAAAATATCTGACATCTCTAGTCCATTTTTTGAGTTGACATCTTAATATTGAATTATAAATGTTCTTTATGTATTATGGATATAAGACCTTTATCTGATAATCTCCAAATATTTTCTCTCATTCTGTGGTTCGTTTTTTCATTTTCATTTTCATTTATTGTTGTCTTTTGAAGTGCAAAAGACTTTTAATTTTGCTCAAACTCAACTTGTCATTTTTTTCTTTTGTGGATTGTGCTTTTGGTTATTGTATCTAAGAATGCTTTACTCAACTCAAGGTCACAAAGATTATATCCAGTACTTTCTTCTACAAATTTCAAGGTTTTAACTCTTACACTTAGGCCTATGATCTATTTTGAGTTACTTTCTGTGTATATAATAAGGTAAGGGCTCAAATTCTTTCTTTAACAAATGGATATCCAATTGCCTTGGCCCCATTTGGTGAAAAAACTATGCTTTTTCTTTTGAATTGTCTTGGCTTCTATATCAAAATCAACTGACCATAAATGCAAGAATCTATTTTTGGACTTGCAGTTCTACCACTGATCTATAGGCTCATCTTTTGACACCTCACTGTTTTAATTTAAATGGCTTTATGATAAGTGATGAAATCAGGGAGCATCAGTCCTCCAAATTTTTCTTTTTCCAAATCATTTTGGCTATTGTTGGTCACTGTATTTCCATGCAAAATTTATGACTAGCTTATCAATTTCTACAAAAAAAGTTTGCTGGAATTTGTTAAATATTGCATTTATAGATCAATTTGGGAGAATAGCCCTATTGACAATACTGGGTTTTCCAATCTTTAAATATAAAAGCCCTCTCAATGTATTTATATATATTTTTTCTTTTGAGAGAACACACATGCACCAGCAGGGTAAGGACACAAGGAGAGAGAGAATCCTAACCAGGTTTCATGCCCAGTGCAGAGCCTGATAAGGGGCTCGATCTCACCACTGTGAAATCATGACCTAAGTCGAAATCAAGAGCTGGACATTTAACTGACTGAGCCACCCAGGCACCCCATAGATTGTTTCTAATTTTTATCAACAATGTTTTATAGTTTTCAGTTTATAAATCTCTCCCTTTTGTTAAATTTATTCTAACTACTTTGTTTTTTGTTTTTTAATGTTCATTTATTTTTGAGAAACAGAGAGACAGATTGTGAGCAGGGGAAGGTCAGAGGAGACACGGAATCTGAAACAGGCTCTAGGCCCCGCGTTGTCAATACAGAGCCCAACATGGGGCTCGAACCCACAAACCATAAGATCATGACCTGAGCTGAAGTCAGCCGCTTAACTGACTGAGCTACCCAGGCACCCTTACTTTGTTTTTTTTGATACTATTACAAATGGAAATGTTTTCCTAATTTCATTAAAAAAAATTTTTTTTATGTCTTTATTTTGAGAGAGAGAATGAACAGGGGAGGGGCAGAGAGAGAGACACACACAGAATCTGAAGCAGGCTCCAGGCTCTGAGCTGTCAGCACAGAGCCCGACGCAGGGCTCGAACCCACAAACTGCGAGATCATGACCTGAGCTAAAGTCGGACATTCAATTGACTGAGCCACACAGGTGCCCCCAGAAATACAATTTTGTACATCACTGATAATGTATCTTATCTCTGCTAAACTGATTTATTGGTTTGTGTGTATGTGTGTATCTTTGGGATTTGCTATAAAAGATTATATGATCTGTGAGACAGTTCTATTTCTTTATTTCTATTCAGGACGCCCTTATTTCTTTTCCTTTCAATTTTCCTGGCTAGAACCATTGTACCATGTTGAATAGAAACGCTGAAAGCAAAACACTTACTCTTGATCTTAGAGAGAAAACATCAGTTTTTTCCATTAAGGATAATGTTTAGGTGTGTTTTTCAAAGATGCCCTTTATCAGGTTGAAGAACTTCCCTGCTGTAACTAGTTTGAGTGTTTTTATCATGAAAGAGTGTTAGACTTTATCACATTTTCTGCACATATTTGATTTATCATGTGTTTTTCTCCCCCTATATTCTATTAATGTGCTATATATATTACACTGATTTTCAACTCTTGCATTCCTGGGATAAATACCAGTTGGTCATAGTGTAACCATCTCATAGTTGCTGGATTCACTTTGCAATTATTTTGTTAAGAGTTTTTTGTGTGTGATGCCTTTGTCTGGTTATGACATCAGGATAATACTAGACCTACAGAATGAGTTGGGAAGTTTTCCCTCCTATTCTACTTTTTGGAAGAGTTTGTGAAGGATTGTTCCTGTGTGTGTGTGTGTGTTAAACAATCTAAGAACCAAAAATTACTAAATTATACACTTTAGTTTTTTGTTATTTATATTTGAGAGAGAGAGAGAGAGAGAGAGAGAGAGAGAGAGAGAGAGGGAGGGCGGGCGGGCACACATACAAGCAGCAAGGGGCAGAAAGAGAGGAAGACATAGAATCTGAGGCAGGCTCCAGGTTCAGAGCAGTCAGCACAGACCCTGGCACAGGGCTCGAATACACAAACCGCGAGATTATGACCTCAACCAAAGTCAGACACTTAACCAACTGGGCCACCCAGGAGACCCTAGACTGTACACTTTAAAAGGGTGTAGTTTAAAGTATAGAAGAGGATCAGTATGAGCCTGTAATCCCTGAGGGGGCCTATTGCTGATTTACTTTTATTCTTAGGATGCAGTGCTGCAGAGTTTTCTTTTATTTTTTTTTAATTTTTTTTAATGTTTTAATTTATTTTTGATACAGAGAGAGACAGAGCATAGAGGGGGAGGGGCAGAGAGAGAAGGAGACACAGAACTGGAAGCAGGCTCCAGGCTCTGAGCTAGCTGTCAGCACAGAGCCTGACGCGGGGCTCGAACCCACGAGCGCGAGATCTGACCTGAGCTGAAGTCGGAGGCTTAACCGACTGAGCCACCCAGGCGCCCCAGAGTTTTCTAAGTTATCCCTACCATGATAAGCCTCCACCTCCAATATCTGGCTCTCTGGTCCCATGGAGGCACCAAAAGAACTGCTCATTCTACTTGTCACTGGCTCCTCTGGAAAGAGCAAACACCCTTCTCATAGTCCAAAACTCCAGACTCACATTGTGAGTTTCTATCCTCCTCTAGGTCTTGTACTGGTAATTCTGAGGGGCTTGTTAGTTTTCAATGGCTTTAAGCACATTTTTGTTGTTAATAATTTGTCCAGCTTTTCTAGCTACTTTCAGGAAAAATGATGGTCTGAATTACCCAGTTAACTATTACTGTATGCTTGAGTCATCAATATTTTTTTAAATTATTTTTGAGAGAGAGAAGAGACAGAGCAATGAGCAGGGAAGGGGCAGAGAGAGAGGAAGACACAGAATCTGAAGCAGGTTCCAGGCTCCTAGTTGTCAGCATGGAGCCTGATGTGGGGCTTGAACTCACAAACCGTGAGATCATGACCTGAGCCGACATTGGACACTCAACTGACTGAGCCACCCAGGAGCCCCAAGTCATCAATATGTTAAAGTTATAAAACCACCATAATTTTATCACCAACAGTATTTCTTATTGGAGGATATAACATGTTTCAGAATGATAAAACACACTAAATTTTAAAACAACTCTTCTCTATGCCATAAAAAAATGTATACAAACTCTTTTGGGTTTAGAATTCAACATTAACATAATTAATTTCATTATTTATGAACCCTAGCCATAAACTGAAAACACTACATTCATTTGCACAGCACATTTCAGTCTTTTTTTTTTTTTTTTAAAGATTTTAAGTAATCTCTACACTCAATGTGGGGCTCAAACTCAAAAACCCTGAGACCAAGAGTCGCATGCCCTTCTGACTGAGCCAGGCACATACCCAGCACAGTTTAGTCTCCAAAACACTTTTACCATCTGTTATTTATAATGTCTTCATAGTAACTCCTCTACTTATCTTCTAAGTAGATAAAAATGTTACACTCTTCATTTTAAAGATGGATAAACTGAAGTTAAACTCACTCATTTATTCATTTCTAAAACAATGTAAGAAACTGTTCTGAAATTCAGACATACAGGACCTTTGCAATCTCACCTGACTTTCCACTGTAGCTGTCTATACCAGACTCAGATTCGGATGCTGAAGCATATTTCAATATTTGATGTCCACAGCTTAAAGAATAAAATAGATAAATATACATTTATAAATGAGGCAAAACTTTTTACCTAAATATAATTTTAAAATCTGCTTAGCTTTTAACCAAGAACCCACTGCAAAATATCATACAAGTCCAATCTCTCAATAAACTTGATAGGCTTTATCCTGGAAATCATTTTCTGTCCCTGAAGAAACTAATATATTTTGAAAGTCACCACTGAGGTCTGAGGTAAACACTTATCACTGAGAAAAACAGAGCGGAAATGAAAACAAACACCACATGAACTAGGTACTAAGGTAGTATATACTAAAATAATTCTCATAATTTACTGGTATCTTGAGATGGATAGAATACTACTAATCTAGCACTTTAGATAGAAATCACTTAATTGGAAAATGAATAATAGCACTAAAGTGAGAAAAAGTTTATCAAAAAGAAAAACTACCTGATAAAGAAGATGCTGTCTTAATTCATCAACTAGTTATAACATAAAACTAGAAAACTAGTGCTACTTTGTTAAAATAACCTATATTTTGAAACAGAAATAATAAACAATTAGGAAACTTACCAGTTACATAAACTGCTATCAGAATTTCTAAGATGCTGATAAAAATCTGGTGAATTTGGTGCATTACCCAGAGATCTGTGTAAAGTAACATTTGGCTTAGTAAAAAAACTGGAAGTGTCAGGAAATTCTATAGGTGACCGATTAACTGGAGAGCCAGCAGAGACAGGTCCATGGCCGGGAGAATTCACAGGACTCAGGCTGGGTAAAGCACCTTGAAAATTCAAGAGAAGAAAGAGATCAATAAATATGTATATATGTGTTTGTGTTTCCCGACTACGCATAAAGAGCATTTTCTTTCTTTAAAGAAAGCAAAGTATTTACAATTAAACAATAAACCGGATTTTCACATGGAGCTATCTTCAAGACATTCTAGGCATTTAAGCAGAATATAGACCATGTTTGCCATCATGAATGAGTGTGAAATAAACACCTTGTGGCAGGATGGCACAGATATTGAGCGTGTAACTAAGATGTACACAGTATGTGTACAGATTTCCCTAATTCACATTGGTGTTTATCTTTTACATTTTGAATCCCCACCAGCTGGGTTATCCACATATCAGCATGGTTACCAACTTTTACTGAAGAATCAAAGTTCTTAACAGCATTACACAAGTTGAGCATTGAGAAAATTATATATATACACAACTGCAGATCTCTTTTAAAAATATGTCCAAATCTTTCCAGCTCATTCATTCGACAAATATTTGAGAGCCTACTATATGGTGGAAGAGGTGTTGGATTTCACAACGGAGAAGTTACCATCCCTGCAATTCTACATACCTAGAGACTAGTGGAGAATACAAACAAGTGCTAAGTGCTAAAATAAGAAGAAAAAAAGAGAATGTCAGAAATTCATCTCTACTGCTACTGATCTGCTCCAAAAACCTTCACTGAGTGTCCTGAACTAAGGTGAAATGGGTTTATCTGGAGAGAGGTAAGGGAGATTTAAAACTTTATTTGGAAATAAAGATCGAAGTAAAGTGTGAATCAGAGATCAAAGCACGTAACAGTTATTCACAACCTATGACAGTTTTGGCAACAGCGGTATAAACACTTGCAGATGTGTGTGATGGCTAATTTTATGTGTCAGCTTGGCTTGGCAATGGTGTCCAACTGTGTGGTCAAGCGCCAAGCTAGTTGTCGCTGTGAAAGTATTCTTCAGAGGTGACTAACATTTAAATCAGTAGACAGAGTAAAGCAGATCACCCTCCCTAATGTGTGTGGGCTTCAACCAATTGGTTGAAGGCCTTAAAAGAAAAGACTGATGTCCTCCATAGAGGAAGGAATTTTGCCTCAAGACTGCCTTCGGATTCAGGACTGCAGTATCAACTCCTGCCAGAATTTCTAGCTGGACAGCCTGTCCTGTAAATCTCAAACCTGCCACCCCTTACTGTCTTGCAAGCCAATTCCTTAAAATAAACCCATCTCTCTCTCTCAATACATACACACATATCCCGTTAGTTCTGTTTCTCTGGAGAACCCTAATACAATGTGTTATTTAACCTTAATAACCTTATGAGTTAAGTAGTATTTTCATCTTCACACATTGGTGGCGGTGGGGACTCCAAAAAAATCAAAAAGAAAATTGATTTAGTTAACACAGTTAACACTGTGAGATCAGACTCTCTTTCTAGGGCTGCCACTCCTGCCCCATCAGACTCATTTCTTTAGAGGCTCCTATAATTTCTTACAATGTTAGGGCTGAATGGGATTTTGCTTTTTAATCTGGTCAATTTAATGTCTCAGAAAAGGACACTGAGGACAAGATGTGTCTTGCCTGTCATAATCATTAGTTACTAGCTGGAAAAAGAGGTTCCAATTTTTAGCCTTCTTTTCTCTAATTGTACTACGGAGTGTCCAAAAATCCTGACAAGTGGGCTAAGAAAACTAAAGGGTACATAATCTTAGGGTAGAAATTGGATATAATAGACAAACCCAGAAACCCTTAAAAATGCTTTCTACAATACAGATTTTTAATTTAAACTTTTTATTGTGAAATAGAACACACATATAGAAAAATTAAAACGGGAAAGCTTATCACTCAAGCTAAGATGTAAAACATGACCAGAGATCAGACACCCTGTCTTCGAACTCCCCTGCCTCTCTTTAAAGGAAATCATTATTTTGACTTTGCTGGTATTGTGTTTCTTCCCTTTCTTTATATTTATACCATGTATGTACGCATTTGTAACAATGTGGATTAGTTTTGCCCTCTTTTTAACTTTGTAAACCAAATTAGACAACAAATATAAATACCTCTATGCCTTGCTTACATTTTAAAATAATATTTCCAGGCAGTTGCAGGTGATTGTGGTTCTTTGATCTTCAATGTCATATAAAACTGTATGCATGAATATAAAACAATTTTATTTCTCTATTAAATAACTGAATGGCCAAATTGTCTTCCAAAGTGGCTGTAGCATTTCACTTTCCCATCAGTGTATCAGAGTTTCCATTTCTGAACATTTTTACCACTTGTTCTTGTCTGTGTTTGTAATTACAGACATCACAGTGGGTATGGAGTCACAGGTCATTCTGATTTTGATTTGCACTTTCCCTAATGATTAATATTGAATATCTCTTCTTGTGGTCTAGATATATCTCCTCTGGAGAAACATCTATTCAGATTTTTTTGCCCATTTTAAAATAAGGTCACTTATCTTTTTATTATTGAGTTACAGACATCTTTGTCTATTCTGGATAAAAGACAAGTATCAAATATATGATTTGCAAATATTTTCACCCATCCTGTGTCTTTTCACTTTCATTAGGTCTCTGTACAAATGTTTTCAATTTTGATGAATTCTAATTATCAGGTTTTTTCATTCATCAACTGTGCTTTTGGTGTCATACCTTAGAATGCTGTATTCAACACCCAAAGTCACAAAATTTTGTTTACTTCCACTAGTTTTAGGCTTTCACGCCTACAGTTGAATCTATGATGCATTTTGTGTTAATTTTTGGGTATGACAAAAGGTAGAACTCTAAATTTTCTTGTTCCTGTGTATATCCAGGATTTGCTAAAAACACAATTTCTTCCCCATTGAATCACCTTGGCACCCTCATTGAAAATCAGTTGACCATGTAAGGATTTCTTTCTAAACTCTCAATTCTATCCTACTGAGTTAGAATATCCTTATGCCAATGCCAGTCTTGATTACTACAGCTTGGTAGAAAGTTTCAAAATTTGACAGTGTGAGTCCTCCAATTTCTTCTTTTATATTAAAAATTATTTTAGCTATTCTGTGTCCCTTGAATTCCCATATGAATTTTATGATCAGCTTGTCAATTTCTGCAAAGAAACTAGCTCAGATCTTGATGGCATGAAATCTAGAACAATTTGGAGAGAATTGCCATCTTAACATTATTACGTTTTCTGATCCATGAACACAGGGTATTTTTGTATTTAGACTTTAATTTCTTTCAACAGTGTTTTATAGTTTTCAGTGTACAGGTCTTACACTCTTTTGTTAAATTTATTGTATTTTATTCTTTTTAATGATAACTGTACATAGAATTATTTTCTTTATTTCAGTTTGATTGAGAAGTGGCAATTATAACTATTAAAATCATTTTATATTTTTATTTTACAATCTCTAGTTCTTTATATTTTCCCTTTGTTGAGATACTGTTGTCATACTCAAATACTCTTGATATGGTTTCTGCTAGTACTTTAAATGTATTTATAATAAGAGATTATTGTCATAGTCTGTTAAGTCCAAACTCCAAGCCCTGTCAGGGAAATTTTCTGTTGGCTGTTTTGCCTTGTATGCATGGCAAAAATTCATTTCTTTAGATAATATATTTTAATAATTCTTATATCAGCTCCCTCCCAGTCCCAAGATTTGTTATGTTGTTAATTTATGTTGGGTTTTTTGGTTTCTGATTGTTGAACAACTTTCCTAAACTAATTATGCAAATTCTGTTTTCTCTGAGGTGTGTAGCCATTGAGTTCTTTGCTGATTTTTTTTTCCCCTTTAAGTTCTTGATTATATTTTAAGCTTGACTTCCTGTAAGTCACCAATGGGTCAGTATAATATTGAGGTCAGTCAATGATGCATCAGAGCATTTCTTTAAATGTTTTTGGGAAACCAATTTGAAAATAAACTATTTAAAAGAAATTTAAAAAAATAAAAATAAATAAAATAAATATTTTGCCTATATGTCATCTGTAGGAGGGATCATTTGAAAAGATACACCTTCAAACTTCAGGTTACAAAACCACCTTGGATTCCACATGTCACTTGTGAGAGCCTAGTGGTATCGGGATTTCCTTTTAAATTCTCAGGCAGCTCATTTGCCACAACTGAAATCACAGCCTTAGGTGGTCACAATGTTGGCTGGCATAGGGTTTGTTTTTTAGAGAGCTGAGCTCCAAGTTAATTCAAATACCCATAACACTTTGGGAACAGAGATTTTCCAAGGAGTCTTTAAGTTTGGACAAAGTATTTACTGTCCTCAGATCTCTCTGATGGCTGTAATAGCAATAGTGCCACTGAAGGAGAAAGCTGGGAAGGGACAGCCCCCAAATAAAATGCCACAGAAACCATGTTCTTACCAAGGTTCAATAGTCTGTCTTGTACAGAGGACTTCCAGTTTTTCCTCAGGCTTGTGTTAATTGCCAGAGTTCTGAAATGGCTGTTTCATTTTTTTTTAATGTTTATTCATTTTTGAGAGACAGAGAGTGCAGGTGGGGTAGATGCAGAGCAAGAGGGGAACAGAGGATCCAAAGGGGGCTCTGCGCCAACAGCACGGAGCCCAATGAGGGGCTCAGACTCAAGAACCATGAGACCATGACCTGAGCCGAAGTTGTATGCTTAAATGACAGAGCCACCCAGGTACCTGCGTTTCACTTTTCTTGCCCCTATTTTTGTTGTTTTAGCAGGAGAGTCGGTTTACAGAGATATTCTCTGACATTCCTGAATCAGTCTCTGTATGTGATATTAATACTTTGAGACTCACTGAGACGTGTTTCATAGTCCAGCAGATGGTCCACTGTCATCAATCTTATGTGTGTTCTTTGAAAAAATATTCATCCTGGCTGAATGTACTGTTTTACAGTCAGGTCAGTTAACTCATATTGTTCTAATCTTTCATATATCTATACTAACATTTTGGTCTTCTTAATCTACTAGTTAATGAGAATAATGAGTTAAAATCTCCAAATAGAAATGTAAATTTGTCTATCTCGCCCTTTAGTTCTGTCACTTTTTTGTTCATGTATATTATTGCTATGAGATCAGAAGCACTCATGTCCCTATATTAAGAGTGTGTGTCTTGTAAAGAGCATGCTTGAGTCTTGTGTTGTTAACTGTCCAACAATCTTTGTCTTTTAACTGGATTATACTTTCACTTACTGTTGAAAACTGAACATTTAAAGAATACATTTAACAACTCTGGCAGGTCCCTCCATCCTCCCCCACAAAATGTATATTCAGTGTAATATATGTGTTTTAATCCACTATCTTGCTATTTCTTTTTTAGTTCCTTCTTTCTTTTTCTCTTTTCTTGGGTTCTTTTGGGTTATTCGCATTTTTTAAATTTTAGTATATGTGCTGCCGAAGCGAGCACTCGAGTTTGTTTTTTTTTTTTTTAAGCAATCATGCCAGTGTTACCTCCTATGAGTGCTTTTTACTTATACCTTTTAATTCTTTTAATTGTCTCTCTGGATATTATAACGTGCATCTTTGAAGTACGTTTCTCTCAAAACTTTTTACTACTTTTCAATCATTGCTAGTACATTACAAATCCATTTACCCTTCTCTCACCCTTATATGACACTGTTATCATACATTTGAATCCTTCATATATTATGCATGCAACAAGGAAGTGATTATTGTTGTTATTTTTAATTTACATCCAAGTTAGTTAGCAGATAGTGCAACAACGTTCTCAGGGGTAGATTCCAGTGATTCATCCCCTACATATAACACCCAGCGCTCACCCCAGCAAGTGTCCTCCCCGATGCCCCCTACCCATTTAGCCCGCGCCCCCACCCAGGACCCCTCCAGCAATCCTCAGTTTGTTATCTGTATTTAAGAGTCTCTTAAGTTTTGTACCCCTCCTTGTTTTTATATTCGTTTCCCTTCCCTTATGTTCCATCTATTTTGTATCTTAAATTCTTCATATGAATGAAATCATATATTTGTCTTTCTCTGACTTGTTTGCTTAGCATAATATCCCATACTTCCATCCATGTTGTTACAAATGGCAAGATTTCATTCTTTTTTTATTGCCGACTAATATTCCATTGTATGTATGTGTGTTTGCAATATACATTTACATCTAATCTAAGTTCCCTTCCAAATAACATTACACCACTTTACAGATACCTTATAACAATGAGTACCTTATGATAATAAAATAATCCCAATTCCTCTGTCCCTTGTGTCACTGCTGTCATTCATTTATATATATGCATATATACACATACATAAAATATATATATGCACATATAATTGAATACATTGATGCTATCATTATTCTAAATGACTATCAGATCAAATAAAACGAAAAATAAAAGCTTTTAATTTTACCTTCACTTACGCCCTGTTCAGTGCTCTTTCTTTATGTAGATATGGGTTTCTGACCTACACTACTTTTCTTTCTCTTTAAAGACCTTTTTTTTTTTTAAACGTTTCTTGTATGTCAGGTCTAATGGAACCAAGTTCCCTCAAAAGTCTTTATTCTCCTTCACTTTTGGAGAATGATTTCAAAGGGTATAAAATTCTAGGTTGGCATTCTTTTGTTTTGTTCTTTTCCTTGCAATACTTTGAAGGTTTCTGAGAAGTTTCCGGTAATTATTATTTTTGTTCTTTTATATATGTAAGTTGTTTTTTTCCTTCTGGCTTCTTTAATGATTTCATCTTTAAATTTTTATAATTTGAAAACAATATGCATAGGTATTGTTCTTTTGATATTTATCCTGTTAGGCGGTCTTGGAGCTTCCTGGATCTATAGTTTGGTGTCTGATACTAATTTGAGACGATTCTCGGTCATTATTGTTTCAAATATTTCTTCTGTTCCTTCTCTCTTTCTTCTCTTTCTGGTATTCCTTTTGTATTTGTACCATGGTCCTTGGGTATTCGGTTCTGTTTTTCAGTCTTTGTTCTCTTTGTTTTTTCAGTTTTGAAGATTTCTGCTGGCCTATGCTCAAGCTCAAGAGGTTCTCTCCTCAGTGGCCTCCAGGCTACTGATGAGCCCCTCAATGGCACTCTTCATTTCTGTTACAGTGGTTTTTATTGGTAGCATTTATTTTTATTATTTTAGGACTTCCACCTCTCTGCTTACACTGCCCATCCATCCCTGCATGTTGTCTACTTAAACCATTAGAGCGCTTAGCATGTTAGTCATAGTTGTTTTAAATTCCCAGTCTGATAATTCCAACATCCATATCTAATTCTGATAAATTTCTCTGTCTCTCCAAATTGTGTTTTTTACCTTTTCGTATGCCTTTCAATTTTTCTTGATAGCCAGATACAACATACCAGGTAAAAGCAGCAGCTGTAAATAGGTCTTTAATAATGGTGCTAAGGTGTGAGAGGAGAAATGTTCTATAATCCTGTGATCAGGTCTTGGTCTTTCGGTGTGACTCTGGATCTGCAACTATTCAGATTAGTTTAGGTAGTTTTATATTTTATCCCTGAATTCCTAGTGCCTACAAAGTGCCTGGTATATAGTGGATGTTTAAAAAGTGTTTATGAATGAATGAGCAAATGGCCAATCCAAATTGCTTACTCATGTTAATTTACAACATATAAAATGGCATTCAAAATGGCTCTAAATATATAATGAGAAAATTCTGTACTACCATATACTTTGAGACCTCCCACATTTAAATCATAAAGAATGATTTCTTACCAGCTCTTCTTAGACCTATATGGTGAGTTAGGGATACGGAAGATGACCTTTGCTTCGGGATTGTCAGTAGATTTGAACTAAAAGGCCCATTTAGATAGGATCCTTGACTAAAAGGGAAAGATAACAGATTAAGAATTTTAAAGCCATGGGAAATTTCCTCTATTTTTATTCATGGTCTTCAGTTCAACTAGGAAATACCTGCTTATACAGAGTTTAAACACCTATCTAGTTGCTTAAAGGCCTGAAGCAGGAGCCAGCAAATGTTTTCTGTAAAGGACCAAGTCATAAATACTTTTAGCTTCACAGGTCACAAGGTCTCCATTACAACTACTCAACTCTGCCATTGTAGCATAAAAGCAGCTGCAGATAAAAATAAACATGACTGTGCATCAATATAATTTAATTTGCAAAAACAGGTTATGGATCACATTAGGTCCACAAGCTGTGGTTTGCTAAACCCTAGTATAAGACAGGCCTAGATAAGGCAGGTTGATCAATATCATCTGAAGGACCTCTTAGAACAAGACGGCTAATTCTACCTCCAGGATTTCTGATTCAGTAGGTCTGGGGTAGGGCCAGTAACCTGCATTTCTAATAAGTTCATGGTGATGTCGACATTGCTTGGTCCACAGACCTCACTGATAATCACTGGCTCATATATGC
The DNA here is from genome assembly GCF_006229205.1 of Suricata suricatta. NCBI lineage: Eukaryota > Metazoa > Chordata > Mammalia > Carnivora > Herpestidae > Suricata > Suricata suricatta. Next base: position 42,818,517 of record NC_043710.1, read on the forward strand.
AGAACTCTTCTCTGTTCTGTCTCTTCACAGATATTGATTACCCACTTACTCAGTCATTTCCTATAACTGAAATATTTATTATAGGTTTTAGGGCTCTTATGAAGAAATTAAATATACGTAGGCAATCACACAAGACAGCAATGTGATATATAAAATGCAATTTAAAACAAAATGTATTTGAAAGCTTCCCAGTGCCAAGCATGTAGCAAGTACACCATAAATTTTACCTTCTTTTTCTTCAATATTCACTATTTTCTTTCATTAGTCAACTCCAGATGTGGGTACTTGGCCATAGGCTCAAGGACAAATCTAGATTCTCTACTTTTCACTCAGAATTTTTTAGTACAGTCTAAGTTCTCAATAAGCCCTTCTCCAACTGCTTTGTCACTCCTGCACTTCCACACGCCATTACTCCAAGAAGGCCTATTTCTCCTGTGACTTAAAAGGTTTTGGCTCATGTCTCTATTACATCCATCCATAATGTATTATCATTTCACTGCTTAAGGTTTCTTTTCCCTCATTAATTTGTGATTCTTTTTAGAAGCTATAAAGACATAACTCTACATTGAGAGTGGATATACCACAGTGCCTGATAAAGGTGTTCAACAGGTATTTGTGGAATAAATGAACGATTTTCTTTAGGTTCTCAGTCTCAATTTTTTAGAGAATAGGCCATTTTCACTCCCCAGTTTTGAGTAGATGGACTCTTTTTCTTTTATTAACTCCTGCTTTGAGCCTCTCCTTGGACCTTTTTCTAAAATCTAATTTCTTCTATATCCCCATGGGAGAAAAAAAGTCTGTATTACAGAAACAGAAGGTATATAAAACCAGTTAGAACTATTTCATTAACACTTCATTGACATTAACAAAAATTATAACAAAAGTACTATTCTGAGTATTTATTATGTACCACTCATTGTTTTATGTCATTTACATACTTTATCTTTTTTAGTCTCCTGTATAACAGACAAGGAAACTAAGGCTTCAAGAGGCTAAGTAATGTCCCCCAATTCATACAGCTAAAATTCACAGTGGCAGAGCTAAAATTCAACCTCCAATTTCTTTGACTCTAAATGGAGAAAGCATTTACTTTCTTCCTATTTAAAAAAAAAAGTTTATTTATTTTATTTTTGAGAGAGATAAAAGAGCACACATGGGAGCCAGTGAGAGGCAGCGAGAGAGGGAGACAAAGAATGCTAAGTAGGCTCCACGTCCTCAGCACAAAGCCCAGTGCAGGGCTCGAACTCACAAACCATGAGATCATGACCTGAGCCAAAACCAAGAGTGTGACATTCAAATGACTGCGCCACACAGGTATCCATCTACCGATTTTTAAAAGATCTTCCCACACCTTCCATAAAATAATTCTGATTCTATATTGGTGTGTTTCTCCATCTGTAAAATTATAGTTTTAGAGGTAAGGAGTTTTAAATTAACATCTAGCTTTTGCATTCTATCATATTTTGTTCTCAAGCCAGTAATAATAATAATTTGTTGATGATGTCACAAAAAGAAACAATATTCAAATAATACCACCCAATAAACTCATGTCCCTGCTAACGCTCAATCATTCTATGTCTCTGAGTACTCCTTACTTATGTGTGGAGTGGGAGAGACTGGGAAGCCACAGTAATAATACCACGTGGGGCAAATTCAAACAAAAATTTGTGTGCTCTATTGAAGTTCACTTCCCGGTTAATATTCAAAACAAAGACAGGACTTTCTCTTTTTAAAAACAGACCCACTGAACTGTTCCATAGTTTTGTACCTTGATCCAGGGTGTTCTAATAATTGAAGTATTCCATATGTTCAGTTAGCTGTTCAGAATTGAGAGGTACAGATCAAATTAAAGGTTTTCAGCTAGTTTCAAAATCATCTCATTAATTCCTGGGCTCAAACCAGATAAATAAACACTCCAATGAGATTACTTAAAACAATACTGAAGAAAGCAGAGGAAAAGAATGATAGGAGTCCCAAAGATAATTAATAGTTGGTAGGAGGGTGATTAAAGTCAGACTTGGCAATCATTACAAAAGAATGCCAAATGTTATGGTCACAGAGTTAAGTCATATGTTAAGAATTGATTTTTAGATAACCCACAGCAATTATCTTGGTAAGGTTTATATCATCATGTGTATGTGTGTGTGTGTCTGTGTGTGTGTGTGTGAGAGAGAGAGAGAGAGAGAGAGAGAGAGAAAGAAGAAGCAGCAGCAGGAGCAGCAGCAACTATATAAACTTGTTGGCTGTATGATGTCTAGATTTGGAGCTATTCTCTTAAACTGACGGGAGACTATTAGCCTTTTGGAATCTCTGCAGTTCAAACAGGGTCCAGGCATTGGTACGAATCTCTAATAAATTATGAGACACAGAATTGAGAAGCTGGTTCCCTAGTACATTATTTAGGAAATACAGCTCCTAACAAGTTATTAGACTTAATTACAGAGAAGCTATGGAGACAAATGATGAATAGGGGATTACGGTAAAGCCAAGTCTCTTTAGTGTAGAGTAACTATAGTTGATAGCCCATGGAGTTTTGGGACATGACTTGCCTATTTTTCCCCAGGGGAAGGTCTGTTGAAAGGAAGGGAGCTGTGGGGCACCTAATGGCTCAGTTAAGCATCTGACTCTTGATTTCAGCTCAGGTCATGATCTCATGGTTTGTGAGATGGAGCCCCACGTTGGGCTGTGCATTGAGAGTGTGTAGCCTGTTTGGGATTCTCGCTCTCCCTCTCTCTCTGTCCCTTCTTTGCTCATATGTGCTCAAATATAAACAAACTTAAAAAAAAAGGAAAGAGAGCTGTGAACTCTGAATGTGTGCTCTCCACATATGTGTGTCCACAGGGAAGGCTGGGTCCTAGGAATCAGTCCACAGATACAAGTTTAGCCATTTTTTTTAACCAGAGCTACTAATGCTGGAACTCAGAGATGCATAATCCAATTATCAGCTAACCCAAAGAGCATTATTCAATGTTTCCTGGAACTTCCTGACCAGCGAACCTTCATCCTAGGTCTGAAACTTAAGCAGAAGGCACTATCAACTGTCATAATGTAACACGGACTCCGTACTCCTGCAGGGTGCTGGCTAGGCAGCTTTGATCTTCAAGATCCATCCATCTCACTGCAGTCCCAAACTCATCACACGCCTCAGAAGAGCAGTCATGACTAACACACAGTAGAAAGTGAAAGTGCCATGAAAGGCAAAAGAAAAGGTGCTAAGGAGATGCAAAGGTGAAAGATTACTTCTCCTTGGAAATCGAGGAAGGAGAGTATCAGGGTGACGTTCTTAACAAGTGACACCTGAGCCCAATCTTGAACGTTATGCAGGCATGAGGCCGAGAAGACCTGTTCAAGGTAGAGAGAACTGGGGGGCGGGGGGGGGGGGGTACACAATAGAAGCAGACAAACAGAGGGAATAGCAAATAGTTCAGCTTGACTAGAGTTTCTGATAAATACTGATGTATTTTGGTTTAGTAAAAGAATGGCCCTCTTAAAATCTGAAGTCCTTTAGGAGATGAACAGTGAGAAACTCGCATGGCTGTTCAAATACAACTAACCCTTCTTCCTCATGGTTTTCTTCCCCTGGGTTCCGTTTATCACAGTTATTGTAAAGTTTACAATACTTCACTCTTTTCTCCAGACAAAGCATGAGGAGAAGCAAAATTAAACCCTGTGTTACTCTGTATTCAAACAAGGTGGGCTGAAAACTGTAATTCAGCTCAATTTTCAAATGAGTTAGACTAAAAAAAAGAAATGATCCGACAAGTTCAAGAAGAGTCTAACAGGAGTCAAATGCCTATTGTTTTCACCTAAAGAGCATTCCAAGTCATTTTTCCAATCACATTCTTTGTAAGACTGCTCCTAACTTTCAGTTTGTTTAATTTTTCCAAGTAAGGGTGCAGCTCTGTCAGGAGGGAACAACAGGGTTTCAAGTCCCAGGCTAGGGATTTGGACACTATTCTACAGGCATCAGTAAAGGGTCCAAAAAGCCAATAGAAAAACTATAATCAAGGTGTTAAGGAAGATTTGTAGTGGAAGGGTAGGAGATGGAGCAGGCAGTGAAGGATATTAGAAACAGAAAGGCCGATTAGGAGGATAGTTCAGTAGCCCGCATAAGGAATAATGAAAGCATGAAACCGTGTAGTTAAAGTGATAAGGGGAGGAGAGAACACAGAGGAAATGAGATGCAGAGACAGACCTGACAACGGGTATCATCTATAGGATAAGGTAACAGGATGCAAGGATAACACCAAGTGTCCTAGCTAAATCCATTTTTTAAAGCAACCACTAAATGAGAGGGTAGCCGTATTGTATCCAGACATGAGGGCAGAAAAATAGTAACATGAAAAAAGTTAACTGGAGAGATCAGAATTTTGGTTTTGGTCACAGCTTTAGGGAATGAGATGTTCAATATTGGAATCCTGTTGAAAGCACAGAGTCATTTAAAATCACAGTCCAAGAAGCTATCATCAAAATCCAAAGCTGTGTTCAAATCAAATTTCAAAAATGTAGGACATGTGGGGCACCTGGGTGGCTCAGCTGGTTTAGTGTCTGACTCTTGATTTCGGCTCACGTTATGATCTCATGGTTTGTGAGATGGAGCCTACATTGGGCTCTGCGCTCACAGCACAGAGCCTGGTTAAGATTCTCTCCCTCCCCCTCTTTCTGCCTCTTCTCCATTCACACCTCTCTCTCTCTCAAAATAAGTAAATAAACTAAAAAAAAAAATCTTTAAAAAGAAATGTAGGTCATGTGATCTCAGTTCTAGAGTATTCCAACAAAGTCAAAATGGATACCTGCAATTCTGGATTCACATGTCTATTCGGTTTGAGCTTCTAAAGCCTCAAGATTCCTGAACAAAACATTACCATACATGAAAGATATATAGCTAAGCAGACTAATATGGTTGCCATACATATTACTACCAACTACTTTATTCTCCAAGTTTCTAAATCTTTCATGAGGCACATGGCTTTGTTTGAATGAGAGTTAAGTAATTACACTGAATCTGCACACATTTACATTTTTAATGAATATTTCTCAGAATTAATTTTCTCTGGACCATGTTTCTATTTTAATATCAATCATCTTAAGTCAACAGGATAAAAGTGACTTTAATTCACTGGATCAAATGTTTCTTTAATTGCAAATGTACTACTATTATATCAGTGTGATTTTGAATGATTAAAAAGCAATCATTTTCATCATTCTGTTTTAAACCAAATAATATTCTCAATATGATGTTCCCTGTGGTTAAGAAATATGTTGTATTTTCAGTTCCTAATATTACTGACTTCCCCATATCCTGCTTCCATTAAAAAAAAAAAAAAAAAGCCAAGAAACAAAATAAGAAAACAAGACTGTTAGGTTTAGGCTCTGAGCAAGTTTTGAACCAAAGCTCCTTTTCATTCATTATACTCTGTAATTCAACCCATTCCTGTTTTGTGTATCATTTCATTCCATTTTTCTTTTATAAAAAAGGAGCTCATTTACTTGAATACATTATAGAAAATTCATATTAATAAATCATGCAAGAATCTGGAAAATTTTAAATATCTGACCACATTTCCTATATAAAAGTTAATACAACTTTTAACAGATAAATTGGTATGATCCAATCCTGCCATCTGCTGTTTCAAATGTGTAACTCTATAGCTCAAGCTAAACAAAGTACAATATATGCTCAATACTCACAGTGGTTAGTACTCCACTTTCATTAACTAATTCCAATTTTGTTAACTAATTCCAATTTTGATAACATAGTTAGATCACTGACTACATAGAACTTCATAACACACAGGAGATCACAATGTTTCAAAAGACGAAGTATTGAATCCTTTGTTATGAGGGTAGATGGGTATATTCATATGCAGACAATTTCAGATCCTGCATTTTCCCAGCTTCCTTGAGCTACAGTTACTGATGCCTTTCAAGTGTAGGATTAGCACTGTTTTGTTCCAAGTAAATCCTCAAGGGAGTACAAAATATAATAGTAGTCTTAGTCCTCCAGCAGGAGCAGGGTTTGGAAGAGTTTTGCTACCTTGTATCTAACATCTGAGATGAGTCCTAGAAATGTGCTCTTCCTTTAACAAGTCAGTAACTCTGTTGACCTACCTTTGGATACCATGCACTAGACCTGTGTGATTGCTCCTGTCACAGCCACAGATACCGATTTAAAAGGTTTCCCACTACCCTGTCCTAAACTGACCCAGCTTTCCTTAAACTGCCACCCTGATTCATGTTCTGAAGACCCCCGCATGCTTTGTACGCAACGTACTTAACTTTTCAGAGAAGACCTGTTAACTTTTTTAAGAATCAGTTTCTCTATTATGACTTGTTACTACCTATGCTGTCCTACATTTTAAAAACTTCAACTGTTCCTTTCTGCCTTAGTTATTTCAAACTTCATTCAACAGAGACCAAGTGGATGTATTTGACTCAAATTTCTTTAAAAGACTGGGGATTTTACCTTGAAATGCCAAATTCTTGGTGTGGCCTTTTGCCATTACTGCGCTCCCACCGTGAAGACAACTGTTGGACAGGTGGCAGACTTGCAGTTCCGGAACTCCTCCTCAGCGGGGGAGTCGGTAAACTAGTCCTACTGTTTAGTCCCTGCGGAACAAGTTAACAGTGGTTAGAAGTCTCACCCCTAGATATGCTGTGTTATTAAAGATGACACGTAAAAATATCAATGCAAAGTACCTTTTTAGCATGTAAAGGAGACACAGAACATTTTATCCTGAAGATATGTCAAATTTGCTCCAAATTTTACATTCTATACTATTGTTCTATTTAGTGTTCCTAACTCCCTACAATTTTACTAGATCTTTATTCTTTTGTACACTTTACTCCTAGTTTCATGAGAAATAAATACTTGACAATTTACAAAGTAGGTATGAAAGATTTACCCTGAAAAACAGTTTCAGAGGATAAGCTTAGGACCAGGCACCATAAGCCCTCTATCTTAAACCTTTTATATTCTCAGCACAATGCTAATGTACATAGGGTTAACCTGCAGAATTTGAAAGATTCAGAACTATCTTTTCAGTTAATTAAATTCAGAACCTATTAGCATTAATAGTTTACCTTAATTTTTGAAAATATTCTAAATTGATGTAAATGTTCAATTAACCAAAGTATTCTATTTTTACCACTGTAAATAGGTGTTTTACTGAGATTTACATAAAATGGGTTTCGCTTCTTAATTTCCCCCATTAACAGACACGGAAACCATCTGAGAGTTAATATCTCTATATTAAAGTTTTCCTAAGGATGTTGATTTTGTAAAGGTTCCTAGTTAATTAGACTTATAGTGAAAAAGTTCTTTGTGTAACATAATCCTTTCTGGCTATAACTTAGGTCCATAAAGTCTTTCTTAGTTCTTAACACACATATAAGACACTTATATTATCTTTTACAATTCCCTTTCCTTACTAATTATTTTTTCATAAATGCTGTTGTTTTTTTCTAGAACAGTATCAGGCTTTTCTATTCTTTTCCAAAAGCAGAGACAAATTAGATATGAAAATTCAAGTAAGAAGTTTAAAGAACACAAAGAAAAAGATTTACTTCCTGGTTCTTACAGAACTTACTCCTATCAGTAGATTCCAGTACCAAAAATAAGCCTGATTAACTAGAATGTTCAGGAAATGAGGCATTTAGGCATCCTGTTTAATTAATATTATTGTTTCAAATGTTTCTAAAGTGTACCAGTACACTTTTTTTTTAACATAGTAAACATAGTAACAAACATAATATTGGTATCAATAAGATTTTTCCAATTACGATTTTTAAGAATCACTACTTTAACTGTACTTCAATAAAAAAAAAAACTTTCAAGAATCACTATTTTAACAAAACTTCAATAAAAAGGAAAAAATAACTATTCTAAACATCAAATGTAAATGGAATATTTAAGGAATAGCAAAATATCAAGTGAAAACTAACTCAAGAATACATTAGAGTTATTTTATTAAATTTATTACTATCATTTTTTGGTGCTGTGATTAACCTATTTCTCATAGGTAGAGTGCTAAAAAGAATGCCATGTAACTATGTACCATTCTTAATTGGATTCTGATCAAGGCAGGTACTACTGTATATATATTTAAAAATAAAAGCATCACCTAAAAAAATAAAACAAAAGCATCACATAACCACCTGTGATCTAGATTTGCAATCAGTAATAATCAAACTGTTGCCCTGTTGATTTTTCAACACTAATGCTGAGAACACAATAAAATTAATTATCAAAATCCTTCCAAAACTATATTAAACTTTTTCTGAGCTCCATATACACCATTACAATGAAAATTTAACTGATTTGAATTTTAACTTCTCTTGATTAGTTTCTTTACCTGTAGAATAAAATAATCTAGAAAAATCTCTAAAATGATTTCTAAAGTTTATAATGTTAGCTATTGACAAAGATATTGATTAGTCAAGTAATTAAAAACACTCTAAACAAGTATAATGTACACCTACTTATTTTTTAATTTTTCTTTAATGTTTTATTTATTTTTGAGAGAGAGCCAGAAACAGACAGACAGACACAATGTGAGCCCGGTAGGGTCAGAGAGGGAGGGAGACACAGTCTGAAGCAGGCTCCAGGCTCTGAGCTGTCAGCACAGAGCCCAGCCCGGGGCTCTACCCCACGAACCGTGAGATCATGACCTGAGCTGAAGCCGGACACTTAACCTACTGAGCTGCTCAGGCGCCCCTAACCTATACCTATGTAGAATATTACTTATTATTTCTGAAAGAAAATCCTATTTTGATGCATTTAAAAAAATTTAATCCAGTATCTAATGATGGAAAAACCAGTGTCTGTTGGGCTATAGCAATCTCCAGTGGGTAAAGGGGGAACAAAAACAGAGACCAAAAAAAATGTGAAAATCAATTTAAAATAATGTTATGTAATTCATAAAAATGAGTATTATGATGATCAATTCTTTGCAGCTCAACAACAATTTCTGGATTCTAAATAATATAATAGATTAATGACATGATATAACTATTAGTTTGTTATGTAAGCCTGGAATTAAATTTGTGTGTTTTCTATTTTATAAGAAACAATAATGACAATGATAGTTGTAACTGATAGAGTCATAACTGCTGGTTAGAATAATTTAGAATAAAAGCTTAATATTCATTTAGAATTACTTGAGATTTATAACTACCTCTAAAGTCCCAAGCAGCTCAATATACTATATAAAAAAGCTGATCCTTGAAAAAGAAGTTGTATTTTATCTAAGCTACAAAGGAGCAGGTTTAAGTTGAAAACATCATTAAATGTGGGAGGTAGGGCTGGCTGATTACTGCATCTTAACCTTATGAGGTTTTCGATCTCCTTTCTCAGTCAGGTCCTCGATTTCGGAGCAGGGGTAAAATCCAGGAAACGGTGTGAGAGGATTAATCTTTGGCCTACAGGAGCCTGAGAAAGCACCCATCAAGCTACTGATACTCCGCAGGGAAGAAATGACTTGTGGGGGAAGGGCTGGATCAATCAGAAGGTCTGACACCATATTGCGAGCCTCATTCAGCACTGAAAGATCAACTCCACTTCCGCCTCCAGAATTCTAGAAAAGAGTAAAAAAGGTAAGATTATGTATTTGTTACCAAAAAACCTAAATGTGTAAGAAAAACCTTTAAATCAATATGCACACACAACATACAGAGACAGGCATTCTTCCACTTACCTTACTCCCTTAAGAGGCAGCCCAGCATAGTGACTAGGGTTTGTTGTAAAGACACTGGAGCTTGAAATCAACACTTTAATCCTAACTGTATGATTGTGGGCAAGTTATTTAACATTTTTTAGTTTCTCTTTAATATTTTTTAGTCTCTTTACCGTAAAATGGAGATAACATCTACCTCACTAAGGGCAGACATGCGAATTAAGATGGATAATCCATGCAAAGCACATATGGCAGTGTACAGTGTGTATATTTAAAGTGCAATAAGTATAACCACTAATGGTATGCAAAATAATAAAATAAAAATACAAGGACAACAGAGTTCAAAGGAGATAGTGATAACTTTAACTGGTTATCAAGAACTTCATGTAAGGGGTAACTTTAGACGTAGCCTTAAAAAATGGATAGAAATGATATTTTTAAAATTTAGAATACTTGATTGATATATACATATGGTATGATTTTTACTCTTTGAAAGTACATACATAGGATGTTTAACTCAATTACCCATAGAAATGAGCACACTAATAAGAGTGTATTAATATTACTTTTGTTTTTATCTTGAACTTACATTTGTGTCTGAAATTCATAATTATTAGCACCACGCTCTAACCAACTGAGCTAACCAGCAGGAAATTCATAATTATTGAACACATTTAATGAATGCATCAAGAAATGATTTATTTAAGCATCCTCAATACATTTTGGAACTAAGAAATGTTACGAAAGAAAAATATTTAAGATATTTGCTCTTTGTGGAATTTTTCCTTGTGAAGTATTTTGTCTTAGTTTTTATTTGAAAACATTCCCTATTATTAGGGTATAGCCCAGCTATTTCTAATCTTTATAAATAATTATTTCCCTATATATGTCACTATGGATAATTAAACATACTTTTGATAACTACCTTCCCATATATTTGAATTGCTGAACCAAAGTAAATGAACATGTTAAAATCTGGTCATTACTATACAACTGCTCTCACATATTTTGGTTAAATCTATACTTCCACAAATTGTATATAACAGCATCTGTTTTCCCATGCCCAAATGAGAATCTGATGATACCTGAGTTGGATGTTCCTGGTACAGATCATGTATCATTTGTTTCCAATTGCTTTTGAATTATTTTATCTTTATTTCTCAAACGTTTCATTATGACATGGCTTGTGGTAAAATTATTGGTGGGGGGGGGTGTTCACATTTGGGAGTCACTCAGCTTCTCAAACTTGTAGGATTACTTCTGTTGCACAATTTGGGGAATTTTTTCAGCCATTATTTTTTCAAATAATCTTTTAAACTCTCTCTCCCCCCCACCCTCCCCCACGCTGACATGAATTTTGGATCTTTTGTTATTATCCCTTAGGTCACTAAGGCTCTGCTCATTTTGTTTCCATCTATTTTCTCTATGTTGTTCAAATTGGGTAAATTCTGTTGCTCTATCCTCCAGTTCACAGATTCTCTCCTCTGCCATCTCCACTCTGTTACTGAACCCATTCAGCAAGTTTTGAGTTTCCATCACTGTTTTTTCAATTCTGTAGTTTCCATTTCTTTTTTATAACTTCTACAGGTCTACCTTGGAGATGTTGCAGGTTTGGCTCCAGACCACTGCAACAGAGCTAATATCACAATAAAGTGAGTCAAATGAATTTTCCAGTTTCCTAGTGCATATAACTGTTTACAAAGTACTGTAGTCTATTATGTGTACAAAGGTATTATGTCTAAAAAATATACATACCTTAACTTAAAAATACTTTATTGTGAGACGTGCCTAGGTAGCCTGGTTGGTTAAGCATCTGACTCTTGATTTCAGCTCAGGTCATGGTCTCACAGGCCATGAGTCCGAGCCCTATGTTGGGCTCTGTGACGACAGCATGGATCTTGGTTGGAATTCTTGCTCTCCCTCAGCCCATCCCCTACTCATGCTCTTTCTCTAAATAAACTTTTAAAATACTTTATTGCTAAAAACTGCTAGCCATTATCTGAGTTTTCAGATAATGGTTTTGCTGGCCGAGGGTCTTGGCTTTGATAGTGATGGCTGCTGACTAATCAGGGTGGTAGTTGTTAAAGGTTGGGGTGGCTGTGGCAATTTCTTTAAATAAATGAAATTTGCTCCATTCAACTGACTCTTTCACAAATGATTTCTCTGTAGCATGTGATGCTGTGTGATAGCATTTAAAAAATTGTTTATTTAGAGAGGGAGGAAGAGAGGGAGGGAGACAGGAAACGAACAAGCCCGGAGAGGGGCAGGGAGAGAGAATCCTAAGCAGGCTCCATGCTGTCAGCACAGAGCCTGACGTGGGGTTCACTCACACAAACTGTAAAATCATGACCTGAGCAGAAATCAAGAATTGGACATTTAACTAACTGAGCCACCCAGGCACCCCTGTGTGATAGCATTTTACCTACAGTAGAACTTCTTTCAAACTTGGAGTCAATCCTCTCAAAACCTGCTGTTGCTTTATCAAGTTTATGTAATATTCTAAATCCTTTACTGTCATTTCAAAAGTCTTCACAGCATCTTCACCAGGAGTAGATTCCATCTCAAGAAAACTCTTTTTTTGCTCAGCCCTAAGCTGCAGCTCAAGCCCTAAAAGCAGTTCCTCATCTGTTCAAATTTTATCATAAGATCACAGCAATTCAGCCACATCTTCAGGCTCCACTTCTAATTTTATTTCTCTTACTATTTCTACCACATGTAGTTACTTTCTCCACTGAAATCTTTTTTTTATTATTTTAAAAAATATTTATTTTTGAGAGAGAAATAGAGCATGAGTAGGGTAGGAGCAGAGAGAGAGAGAGGGAGACACAGAATCTAAAGCAGGCTCTAGGCTCTGAGCTGTCAGCACCAAACTCACAAAACTGTGAGATCATGACCTGAGCCGAAGTCAGACGCTTAACTGACTGAGCCATGCAGGCATCCCTCCACTGAAATCTTGAACCCCTCAAAGTCATCCATGTGGGTTGGAATAAACTTCTTCCAAATTCCGGTTAATGTTGGTAATTTGACCTCTTCCCATGACTCACAAATGCTCTTAATGGCTTCTAGAATGGTGAATCCTTTCCAGGTTTTCAATTTTCTTTTCCCAAATCCAACACAGGAATCACCATCTATGGCAGCTGTAGCCTTATAAAATGTATTTTTTTAAATAATGAGACTTGAAAAGTCAAAAGTACTCCTTGCTCCAAGGGCTACAGAATGGATGTTGTGTAAGGCATGAAAACATTAATCTCGGTGCGCATCTCCATCAGAGCTCTTGGATGATCAGGTGCATTGTCATTGAGCAGTAATATCTGAATCCTTCTCCTCTAAGTAGTTTGTCTCAAAACTGGGCTTACAATGTTCAATAAGCCATGTTGTAAATATATGTGTTTTGCCATTCCATTTACAGAGCACAGTGTCGGTTTAGCCTAACTTTTAAGGACCTTAAGATTTTCAGAAAAATAAATGACAACAGGCTTCAACATCAAGTCACCAGCTGCATTAGCCCCAGTGAAAGAGTCCTTCAAAGGACTTGTCCTTTGAAGCTTTGAAGCTAGGCATTGACTTCTCTCCAGCCATGGAAATCCTAGGTGAAGGCTGTTTCATCTACATTGGAAATCTGTTGTTTGGGGGCGCCTGGGTGGCTCAGTCGGTTAAGTGTCCAACTTCAGCTCGGGTCATAATCTCACGGTCCGGGAGTTCCAGCCCCGCATCAGGCTCTGTGCTGATGGCTCAGAACCTGGAGTCTGCTTCAAATTCTCTCTCTCTCTCTCTCTCTCTCTCTCAAAAATAAACATTTAAAAAAAGAAGAAGAAAATCTGTTGTTTAGTGTAACCACCTTCAATCATTGTCTTAGCTAGGTCTTCTGGATAATGTGCTGGAGCTTCTCCATCAGCACTCACTTGAACTTTTGTTATAGAGATGGCTTCCCTCCTTAGACGTCAGGAACCTACCTGTTACTTTCAGACTTTTCTTCCACAGCGGCCTCCCCTCTCTCAGCCTTCACAGAATTGAATTGAGGCCCTGCTCTGGATTAGGCATCGGCTGAAGGGAATGTTGCGGCTGGCTTGATCTATCCAAACCACAAAAACTTCCTCCATATCGGCAGTAAAGCTGTTTCACTTTTCTTATCATTCACGTGTTCACTGAAGTAGCACTTTGAATTTCCTTCAAGAACTTTTCCTTTGCATTCACAACTTGAATGGATGATGCAAGAGGTCTAGCTTTTGGCCTATCTCAGCTTTCGATATGCCTTCCTCACTGAGCTTAATCACTCCTAGCTTTTGATTTAAAGTGAGACGGGTGGCACTTTCACCTGAACACTTAGAGGGCACTGCAGGGTTATTCACTGACCTGATTTCAATATTGTTGCATCTCAGGAAGTAAGGAGGCCCAAGGAGGAGAGAGATGGGGGAATGGTCAGTCGGCAGAGCAGTTATGACACACACATTTATCAATTAAGATCACCACCTTACATGAGCATGACTCATGGCACCCCAGAACAATTACCATAGTAACATCAAAGATGACTGATCATAGATTACCATAAAAAGTATAATAATGAAAAAGTTTGAAATATGTTAACTACCAAAATGTGTTAGAAAAACATGAAGTGAATAAATGCTGTTGTCAAAATGGCAAAGATAAACTTGCTTGATGCAGGGTTGCCACAAACATTTAATTTATAAAAATCAGTATCTGTGAGGTACAATAAAGTACAACACAATAAAAGGTGTGCCTGTACTTTTGTGGTGGTTGAGATTTTCTATTTTGTATTTTCTTGTTAGAACATTTTTATGGTGGCAGCTTTAAAATTTCTTCTCAGATAATTCCAAATCTGATTCAATTTGGTGTTAAGGACTGATTATCTTTTCCCACTCAAATTGTGATTTTCCTGGTTCTTGGTATAATGAATGATTTCTTTTTCATTTTATCATCAACATCTGGGCTATTATCATAGAAGACTGAGTCTTATTTAAATATTTTGTATTAGGAAGTAGGCTCTTTGCTTAAATTTAGCACACCCGTCCTGGTTTACTTCTTCAGGCTGTGGTTCTAATGACAATTTAGTTTTGAGGGCACTCACACTAAGTACTATTTCACTCTGCTTGACTTTTTTCCAGGTGCCACTAGGGTTTCCACTGGTCCCTGTTGGTACCTCTGTTGGTGAGGAGATGGGAGGGGGAAAGGAGGAATTTCCTCAGGTTGAGTCACCTGGTACCTCTAGGTGGTGGAAGACAATCTCTAGGCCACAGAAACAAAAGAGCGTTTTCTGGGCTAGGGACATGCTGTGACAGTATCCCTTTTGCCAGAACCCCTGGCCACTCTCTCACTGGGTAAGGAGAGTTTCATGCCCAGTAAGGAATGAGAGTACTTCCCTGGACCTCTTACAGTCAGTGGAGTTCCTGGTCACCTCTCCTTTGCTAGAGCAACTATACCCGCTTAATATTGTTGGAGAACTCTCATTTAATCTCAGGGAAGGAATGAGCCTACCTGGATCACATTCTGTTGCTGGGCTGGGGAGTCAGGACTTGGGTCACCTTTAGCTGTCTGTTAGGCAGGGGTTTTAAGAAACTCTATCATTATTGTTTTCTTCCATTATTAGGTCCCTAACTAGTCTGCCCTCCTCTTTCCATTTTTCAGAGTTTTCATTTTGTTGCCTCTTGTTATTTTGAAGGTATATAGTTATACTTAGTGGGCAGGGTGGGGGAAGAATTAAATCTGAGGATACACGCAAAGCACATAGAGTGGTGTATAGTACATACAGGTAAAGTACAATAAATATTACTATTATTCATAATATGGAAAAGTGAAAAGATAAAAATACAAAATGGCATTGGAGTTCAAAGAAGATACATATAATTTTAATCTAAATGGTTAACAGAAACCTTATAGAAGGGGTAGCATTTGAGCTGATATGTTAATTTGGTAGGATTTTATTTATAAAGATTGGGAGAAATAATTCTTTTATGACAAAACTAAAAATGTATTTGGGGGAGCTCATTCTTCAAGAAAGAGCACAAATAAAGGTACAAAAGTGGTAAATGGTGAAATACAAAGAACATGAAATTTAAGTCAGGCTTCATTTTTTTTTTTTTTTAAGAGGTCTGGAAAATAAGGTTGGAGAGGCATGTTGGGAACCATATTTTTGAGAACACTAGATTCCAGGCTCACAGATCTGAGCAACAGAGAATCATGGATTTTGAGCAGCTTAAAGAGGAAGAAAAAAGCAAGGAAAGAGAAAAGGAAGTAACAGAGGGTACTGAAATATTAGAGAGGATGAAAAAACAATCTTTAAGTTAAAAACGGACAGAAATATGGGAAAACAGCTTCCCAGGCAGAGAGACCAGCAAGTGTGAAGACCCCAAAGCACAGGCTGCCTAGCTTGTTTGAAGAATAACACGGAGGCCAGAGTAACTGGAGCAGAGTAAACGAAGGAAAAATTAGTACAACATGAGGTCAAAGAAGTCAAAGGGAGTAAAGTAAGGGATCATATTGTGTAAGGTCATTTAGGTCCGTGATAAGCACTTCTAACTTTTATTCTGGGTAAGACTGTAGTAAGCAAGAGTGACAGATTTTATAAGCTGAACTTAAATTCCTATCTACCATTGACTTATATGTGGCGAACTCTTGTTTTTGCCCAGAGAACTAAGAATGGATTATGCATTCTAAAGGATTATTGAAGAGGAGAAGGGGGAGGTAGGTGGACTTGGTAGATTTGTTTCACCTGCAAAATGCTGAAATATTTACTCTCTGGTCTTTTATAGGAAAAATTTTGCTAAGTCCTGTCTTATACTTAGTATTCATTACTGAAATTAATATAATATTAGGTCATATTTTTATTTGATGCTACTATGTACCAGGCACTTTATTATTATTATTATTATCAGCCCTCTTAGGGAATTTGTATTATTCCCAATTTATAGATGAGAAAATAGGTTCAGAGTGACTTAGGAAGCTCTTATTTTTCAGCAAGGAGGCTGTATCAAACCAACTCTTCTGCCTAGAATAAGCAGTCTAGAAAAGAAAATGGACTAAACTAGCCATTTCGAAGCCTAGAGCACAGTCAAGCCGCCAGGGCTTGAAAGAATAAGAACTCAGAGTTAAAAAACTAATATGAACACCATGCTGTGCTACTTCTTCCCTCAAGGGATCTGCTGCATATAACGGGCCAGACCAGAGAGGATAGGCAGCAGAGCAGTGAAGAGGCTCGGAAATAAAGCAGAGCTACCTGTCAGCCTAGGGGGCTAGCAGACCAAAACTGGAGTTGAGGGTTATCAAGATAGGCAGAGTTTTAAAGGCTTGCAAAAGGGGAAGGGGTGTGATGGTCACAGAGAGGGGCACTTGCGGGGAAGAACACTGGGTGTTATATGGAAACCAACTTGGTAATAAACTATATTAAAAAATAAAAATAAATAAAGGCTTAGCAAGAACTCAGAGAGAAGTAAAAGAAGCAAGCTTGAATTCAGAGCAGCTTTCCCCCTAAAGGCATTTGCAAATTTGCAAACAGTGGCGAAGAGATGGAGAAGCCAAGAAAAATTTCTCAAAAAAGATTTATATTTTGAAAGTAAAACAGAGGGGCGCCTGGGTGGCTCAGTCAGTTGAATATCTGACTTCAGCTGAGGTCATGATCTCAAGGTTCATGGATTCAAGCCCTACACTGGGTTCGGTGCTGACAGTTCGGAACCTGGAGCTTGCTTCAGATTCTGTGTGTGTGTGTGTGTGTGTGTGTGTGTGTGTGTGTGCGCACGCGCCTCTCCCCCACTCACATTCTGCCTCTCTGTCTCAAAAATAAGTAAAACATCAAAGTAATATTTTAATTGAAAAAAAAAAAGAAAGTAAAATGAAGCTTTTAGCAGTCTGAGTGCTGGAGGGAACAACAGAAAAAGGAGTTCCTAGAAAACACACCACTAACTAAGCTGTTATAAGAAAAGATAGGAAAAGTGAATAGACCTAAAACTGTTAAAAAATCCATAGTTTAAAATTTGTTTATTAAAGAAACTCCAAACTGAGATGGCTTCACCAGAGCATTCCTTTAAACATTAAAGAAAGAAAGAATACCAATCTTACCAAACTTGTCTAGATAACCGACTGAATATCCTACTGGATGAGGCTACTATAACCTTTATACAAAAAACATGACAAGAATTATGGGCTATTTATCATAAATATGGATTCAAATTCTAAAACAAAATGTTAATAGTACCCAGTGATATATATACATATTATATATATATACACACATACATTTTTAAAATATCTTCATCACATTGGCTTTATTCTGGGAATATGGAGATGGTTCAACACAAACACAGAATTAAACAATATGATTCACCACATTAAAAGAATAAATAGAAAAAAATCCAGGAATCATTTCAATAAATGCAGAAAAACCATCTGATATTCTCTTATATTTGTATTTTCAATTCTGATATGAATATATATTACTGAAGTGACCAAAAAAGTTTAAAAGTACATATTGGGGCACCTGGGTGTCTTAGTCAGTTAAGTGTCTGACTTTGACTCAGATCACGATCTCGCAGTTCATGAGTTTGAGCCCTGTGTGAGGCTCTCTGCTATCAGCATGGAGCCTGCTTTCGATCCTCTGTCCCCTCGACTTGCTCTCACTTTCTCTCTCAAAAATAATTAAACATTAAAAAAAACTTTTTAAAGAAAAAGACTACATATTATATGATCCTATTTATATATACGAAGTTCATCAATAAGAAAACTAACTTCTCAAAGTCAAGACAGACATTATCTTTGGGGATATAGGACACAACCAGAATCGTGTGTGAGTGAGGCTTCTGGGATGGTGGTAAAGTTCTACTTCTGGATGTGGGTCCCAGTCACATGGGATATTTAGTTTATGAAACTTCATCACGCTATGCACTTTTCTTTTATATATACTTATATGTTTTTTAACACAGCAGAGCTCAGCTCAGGGCATGAACTCACAACATGACCCTGATCTCAAGACCTAAGCAAAGATCAAGAGTAGGATGCTTCACAGACCAAGCCACCTAGGCACCCCAAGCTGTGTTCTTTTCTGTATTAGAATTCAATTAAAAGTTTATCAAAAACTGTAAGTAGAGTGTTTTTGTTTCCCTAACAAAATACTCTATCAATTGTTTTTGCTTTTTCTCCTATGTGGCCTTTAATCTTTTTTTTTCCCTGCTGTTAATCAGGTGCCCACAGTAAGAATAAAAAATATCATCCTTAATATGGAAGTAGTAGTTTATTCTGAGCCCAGATTTTATGAGTAATATTTTAAAAATAACTCTTGTAGAAGTATGGTTTATTTTCTTTTTCCCTTACCATTAAAGTATATTAAATTAAAAAAAAAAAAACTACCTAAATGAAAGTTCCGTTTAGTTAAGGAAAATCTTAGGAAAAAAAATTTTTTTTAATGTCAAGAGTTCAATTACAGAGGCTCTTGGGTGGCTCCGTAGGTTAAACGTCCAACTTAAGCTCAAGTCATGATTTCAGATTGTGAGTTTGAGCCCTGCGGCAGGCTCTGTGCTGACAGCTCAGAGCCTGGAGCCTGCTTCAGATTCTGTGTCTCCCTCTCCCTCTGCTCCTGCCCTGCTCATGCTCTGTCTCTCTGTCTTTCAAAAATAACCATTAAAAATAATTTTTTTAAGTTTCATTACAGTACACCTGAAACTTACATTATGTGTCAACTATACTTCAATTTGAAAAAGTTTCATTACAGATATAGTTATTAGTGATATTATTTAAATTTACCTGGTAATGAGGTTTATACCATTGCTTTAAGTCCCAATCCCAAAGAATCATCTGGAAAAAAAAAAAAGAATTTAGTTACAAACCAGAATCCAACAAACAAATATATGTAAAGACAAAATGGAATATCTTCAATGCCTAAGCCAGCTTACAGTTTGGGAGGGAAATTGGGAAAAGTAAAAATTATCTCTAGACAGAGTATTCCATAAATTATGTACCCTGTGACAGAAATGAAAAGAACAGTCAGAATAAAGTCACTATAGTAAGCCATATTAACCTTCAAAATATCTATTACCACAAAAAGGAAAATACAAATTAAAATGACACCTAGTTACTAAAAACACAAGAAAAATGACAAATCATCAGAAACTCTGTCCCTACCATCTTCAAAGGATCATCACTCACCATCCTAAACCCAGGTCAATGGGTGGTGCAGTTTCCTTACCAATAAGCCACTTGTCAAAATCCATTTTAAAAGCTTGTCCTTGGGGTTTGATTAAGTACAAATTACACCGAACTATAAAAAGCAATACCCAACCCTTTTGATATGCAGATAATTAGTGGTGGTTTTCCTGTCGGTCTCTTTTAAAGGCTATCAGTGATAACTTCTTAGTCCCAGACTACTCTTCTCCTGTCCTTTTTTCTTCCCAGCAGGCTTTTCTGGCTGCTTCCCCTTCCAATAGTCCCTAGGCTCCTGGAGAAAAAATTGGCTTTCATTTAGCAAGCTATAACTGCTACCTATAATTAATCCTAAATTTCTCCTAAGATTATTTAGTTAACAAATAGGTCTCCTCCTTTTGCCTAAATAAATTGATTATAATTGCAATTTTCTACATAGTTTTGAACCCTAGTCTTATATTTAAATCTACTTAATTTGTAATATAATCACCTGATTTCTATACACTGAACTATTGTTGGTTTTTTTGTCCCAAATAAATTTCACTCCCAGTGGGGGGTGTCTCCAACTCACAACCCCAAAGATCAAGAGCCACATGCTCTACCAACTGAGCCAGCCAGACACCCCTATACTGAACTATTTGTATTGTTTTTTTGTCATTGGATCTTTTGTCTCTGGTTGCAAAAATCTTAAATGTATTATCCACTCTATCACTGGTCCACTATTTTATCAGGAGTTGGCAGATTTTTTTCTGGAAAGGGATAGATAGTAAATATTTTAGGCTTTGCAAGCCACCTAAAGTCACTAAGACAATTTTTTTGGTTTGTTTTACAACCCTTTAAAATGCAAAAATATTCTTAGCTCTAAAGTCATACAAAAACAGGCCCCTGGCTGGCTGGATTTGATCAATGAGCTATAGCTTGCTGAACCTTATTTTAGATAATATTCTCCCCTTAATCACTCAAAAAATTGTCAGGTGTCATTATCTCCAAGTCCTTGTCAACATCCCATGTTGCGGAAGGTGATGCCAGTGAAAAGAAACCTATTCCTTCCCAAAGAAAATGCAGACATACTATGACCACTTATAAAATTCATGGGCCAGTACCACAGAATGGCTATAGTATAACTCTATGCAAAATAATCATGAATATTAGTAGATCACTAAATTTATGCAGTATTTTATATGGCCCTAAGTGTAATCCTGATACAATTATTTCAGGTTGTGATTTGACCAGGATACATGCTAGAGTCTACAAACATTAATTAATGCAGTTTAAGATATTAATAACTTTCTAAGAACACTCACATTAAGAATAACATAACTTAGGGGCACCTGGGTGGCTCAGTCGGTTAAGCCTCCAACTTCGGCTCAGGTCAGATCTCACGTTCATGGGTTCGAGCCCTGCGTCAGGCTCTGTGCTGACAACTAACTCAGAGCCTGGAGCCTGCTTCCGGTTCTGTGTCTCCTTCTCTCTCTGCCCCTCCCCCTCTCATGCTCTGTCTCTCTCTGTATCAAAAATAAATAAAACATTAAAAAAAAAAGAATAACATAACTTAAACTCCTAAGTTTCTTTTATACTTGGTACTATTAGGCTCCACTTTGTCCATGCTCTCCTTACACAATAAAAACCTACAGTATTTTACTTCCATCCTTAATTTAGCTTGTCAAAGTTTTCATTTGAGATTGAGGATATCAACTAGCCTATTCACCATTTCACTCACCGTTTGTGAATCATATATTTTCTTAAGGACACCAAGAAAAGTATAGAAGAATAGGTAGATGTGAAGCCAGAGCTATAGGATGGGTCATCAAAAATAACCTAAGAGATATGTATCAATTCACTAATTAGCATCCTAAATGTACAAACTTGCCCAAGTGTACTGGCATCCAATTCATACTTCTACATTTCTTCTACAAGTATGCCATCAAGCAGGGACTATTCCACATGCCAATTCCTCAATTTCCCAATTCATCAGTCTGAGTAAAAGCTGATCTCTTGCTAAATCAAGCACATTTTCATTAGGACAGTTTCTTAACACAGTCTTCCTTGCTCCTCACTTCATTCACCTATATGGTCATTAAATACTGTCTTTTTAAATGTTTGTACTGTAATGTCAGAACCATATTTGTATTCATATCATGCATTCTTAACGGTGGTCCTATCACTCCCAATCTGGTGAAAATTGGTGCTTGGGAGACCAAAAAAGTCTTAAAAATAATAAAATGGTTGTAGCCCTCCAAACACAGTATATAAACAGACAGGCTATCAAACTACTGCACTGAAATTTCAGAGAGGAGGGATGACTGGAGGAAAAAAATGTTTAAAACAGCTCCTTAAGGGAGTGATAATGAAAATAAGGTTGAGAAATACCGAAATAAAATAGTCTGGCTTCTTGCTTATAAAAGCAACATTAGCTTGCTGTTCCAAGGCTGCCTACTCAGAAGCTGGTACTAACATAAAAGGTAATGTACACCCTATTCCAATGGCTCTTGGAGATCTCTGTCTGAAATCCCCTGCATGTTAAGAACTGAAAACAGGTATCTTGAAAGTAACAAACTGCTGGTAGACAGTCTTCTGTTTAATTTGAACAACTAGCATATTAGTGATTTTGAAAAAGAACTTTTGCATAAGTAGAAGATGTATAATCCACGAGTTCCTTAGGACCTTAAAGCAGTGTTATTCCAAGTGTGGTCCACAGTAAGATAAATATAGAAGTTAGGAGTACATGTTTTAAAAACTTTTATAGCAATTAAACATTATCAGAACATTTGTAGTATATTTTACAAAAGCATCAATCCATAACAAATTCAGAGAAAAACCTTTCCAAAGCTTGATTTGGATTTATAGTTTAATATAAATGCACATAGCTGCACTTATATTAGGGGCTAGCAAGAAAACTAGATACAACCCAAATGTCTATCCATAACAAAAGAGAGAAATTTGTGTATATTCATGCAATGGAATACAATGGTGAAAATAAATGAAGTACAGCTACATACTATATAAATAAATCCCAGAAACATAAGGTTGAATTTGAGAAAAACAAGTCACAGAAGGATACATACAGTAATAATTTCATAGATGTAAAATACACTTAACTATACTTTTTAGGAATATAAATGTATGAGAAACTATAAAGAAATTCACTATAGGGGCGCCTGGGTGGCTCAGTTGATTAAGCATCTGACTTCAGCTCAGGTCATGATCTTGCAGTTCATAAGGTTCCAGCCCCGCATCAGACTCTCTGCTGGCAGTACAGAACTCGCTTCAGATCCTCTGCCTGCCTGCCCCTCCCTCCCTCCCTCCCTCTCTCTCTCTCTCTCTCTCTCTCCTCCCACAATTGCACGTGCTCTCTCTCTCTTGCTCTCAAAAATAGATAAACATTTTTTTTAATTCAGTATGGTGATTGTATCTGAGGGAGAGAGAAGGAAATTAGACCTGGGAGTGGTGTACAGACAACTCAAAATTAATGGTAAAGCAGAATAGATGGTGTGTGTTATCCTTCATCTATACTTTATACAGATTTTTACAAGTATTTGTTAAGCTTTAATTAAAAAATTAAGGACTTAGGTAAAGAAGTGAAGACAGTGACTAACAAAAACTCTGGGGAAATCACACTGTAAATGGCAAGAATGAAATGGAACCGTAGTTGGAGAAGAATGTGGGGATAATACTTTGTTGTTAACCTGATAGGTGCTAGAACTTGTCTGTACTTGATAGGAGTGATCCAAGACAGTAGGAGAACTAATAATACAGGATAAATTGAGAGAGATTCAAAGTAACAAACCCCTTAATGAAAACATTGCTCAATGTCTCTATAATATTAGGATTTAGATAAAATTTAAACTAGGAAATAGTAATCGAGTATTCACCATTTTTTAATCAGATTATGACTTGTGAATCATTAGTCATTTGTCAGTGGTCTGGAATATTTAAAGGGCAAAGGAATCAATTTAGTTTACATATATTTCAAAATTGTGAAATATAAGATTAATTCTGATTTCCACATAAATATCATTGTAAAAAATTTTTTTTTATATTTATTTTTGAGAGAAAGAGAGCACAAGGCAGGGGAGAAGCCAAGAGAGAGGGAAACACAGAATCCAAAGCAGGCTCCAACTCTGAGCTGTCAGCCCAGAGCCCAACATGAGTCTCAAATACACGAACCACGAGATCATGACCTGAGCTGAAGTCAGCCGCGTAACCAACCCAGGTTACCACCCCTCACCATTTTCATCTTAATAACTATTATATTCTTCAAAGCTGGGCAGGTACCTTAGGTCTGTGTTATTCTTTACAAATCATCTAAAGTATTTTTATGTCATTCAAATATTATTGTTAACATCTGTTAAATCTGCATTCTTTTCACTGTGTTGTATTATATCCCCAATCAAAAAAAAAATATGGTTCAAAGTTGATTTCCTAAAGCATAAGGAACATACATAACCCAGGATAGCATAGAAACATAACTCAAGATAAATGCTAAGCCTAGATCAAGAACGAGATTCTAATGCAAATGGAATACATATCTCTGGGTGTGAGAACACCACACAAACCCATAAAAACAAAAATGGTACTGAGACATGCAACAGTGACTATCTAAAATCTGATTTGGGGGGCTTAGTCGGTTGAGCGTCCGACTCTTGATTTTGGCTCAGGTCATGATCTCACAGTTCCTGGGATCAAACCCTGTATGTTGGGCTCCTCGCTGACCACATGAAGCTTGCTGGGGAATTCTCTCTCTCAAAATAAACTTTAAAAAACAAAAGCTAATTTTTAAAATTATTCTTTTAATGTTTATTTATTTTGAGAGAGAAGGAGGGAGAAGGAGCGCATGTAAGCAAGGGAGGAGCAGAGAGAGGGGGCTGGAGAGAGAGCATCTCAAACAGGCTCTGTGCCAACAGCAGAGAGCCAATGCAAGGCTGGAACTTATAAACTGTAAGATCATGATCTGAGCCAAAGTCAGATGCTTAACCAACTGAGCCACTCAGGCGTCCCAAAGCTAATATTTTTTAGACTTGTAATTCATTCACCCTATATTCTTCTGCATGGTTTTCACTTTGAAACTTTACCAAATGATGGTAGTAAGCCATGGAAACTTTTATGACCTATTCAAACAAAATATAAAAATGTTTTTAGTAAGTCAATAGCATTTTTCTAGAACAATAATGCCTTCTTATGTGAAACTGAAGATTTTTGTTCCTAAAACAGAAGAGACAAAAATTATAGAGGCACCATTCAGATTCTGTGCTCCTCACTGCAAAAGCATATTTAAAAAAAAGAAAAGAAACTATTGGCAAAAGACTAGTAAAGACAGGATATAGATGATAAGCATTATGCTGGAAGAGTGAACAGATTAAATAATTTCCAACATATACTTACCATATGACACCTTGGGACATCACATAATTGAAAAGGCATATAATGTAAAAAAGTAACTACTAGGTCACCTGGGTGGCTCAGTTTAGCAACCGACATCAACTCAAATCATGATCTCACAGACAGTTTGTGGTTTGAGCCCTGCGTCCAGCTCTGTACTGACAGCTCAGAGCCTGGAGCCTCCTTCAGATTCTGTCTCTCTCTCTGCCCTTCCCCTACCTGCACTCTGTCTCTCTCTCAAAAATAAACATTTAAAAAAATTTTTTAAACTACTGTCACATTTGCATACAGTAGATATTTAACTTTATTGCTGGATAAATACCCTCATGTGCAAAGTCTGAATTAGCTCTTGGTGTATATGCAGTATACATGAGGAAGGGTCCACAGACTAATTTTTGTGTTTATCACTGAGAACCCATGCCACAAAAGATGGTATGATTGTGTCCCTATGTAATAATTCTTTTGTGAACTTCGACAGAAACTGAGTTAGAATAAGTTCTGATAGACTTAGTTATCTGTACAGCAAGGAAAAGTCTAGTTAAACAATGAGAATGACTCCTAACTGCAAGTTTATATGCTACTTTATTCCCAGAAAACAGCTGGTGGTTAAAACACATATGTTAGTCATAATTCAATGTTAAAGAAATAGGATAAATCTAAATGCACTCAATTTTTGGCCAGAGTACAGCTTTTCAGTGTGCTGTGGAAAATGGGGCAAATATAAAAATATTAAAAGACAAATATAAAATGTAAACACAAATAGTAAATGTAAGTGTTTTCTTTAATAAAACACATAGAACCTATTTCTCAAGCTTTTAAGTATGATAATGGCCATTAACTTAGCAACTGATACAACCCTGAAAATAAGCTGTAGTGAGAAATCTCCTCAAAGTTGGCAGAGCCCATGTTGAATCTTGGAGTGTTCAAACCAACAGCCACAAACACTTGCTACCTTCCATCACCAATTAGGATTTTGCTTAGATTTTTCTAATTTAAGAGAAATAGAGGAAAGAAAAGAATTTGGTTGAATATAGGATGAATCTATAACACACAACCTCATCAGAGAGCTGCAATAGAGATAACCTCAATACTGTAAACAATGTTCACTGATATAAAAATACTGTAATTTTTTAGTTTTTAAAAATAATAATGAATCATTTTTATACATTTATCTAAAATTAGTAGGTGCCTACTATGCATACCTACTATGCATACTGAATACATAGTGGATACCACACAGATATTAAAAATTTAAGGGAAGCCTGGGTGGCTCAGTGGGTTAAGCAGCCAACTTCAGCTCAGGTCATGATCTCACAGTTCGTGGGTTCAAATCCTGCATCAGGCTCTGTGCTGACAGCTCAGAGCCTGGAGCCTGCTTCAGATTCTGTGTCTCCCTCTCTCTCTGACCCTCCCCTGCTCACACTCTGTGTCTCTCTCTCTGTCTCTCAAAAATAAAGAAATGTTTTAAGAAAAATTGGCAAAAAACATTCCTTCTTCCTGTGTAATAATATATAGCTCTTTTAAAATCTTACTTGCAAGTAAACACTATAATGTCCTATATACACTTTGTTCCCAAGTCAGCAAATTTTAGGCACTAAACTTTAGTACCAATACCAAAGT
This sequence comes from Suricata suricatta, assembly GCF_006229205.1. Classification (NCBI taxonomy): domain Eukaryota; kingdom Metazoa; phylum Chordata; class Mammalia; order Carnivora; family Herpestidae; genus Suricata; species Suricata suricatta. Next base: position 42,845,333 of record NC_043710.1, read on the forward strand.
AGATTCTGTAAATAATTTAAATATAAAAATAAATAATTTAAATTAGCTAAATTTTTAGGAACAGTAAAAAAAAAAAAGAAGTTATAGTGAGGATGCTAGGTTTTCAAAAATATGGTTCTTACCATAAGACATTGTTTAATGAAAGCATGAACTTTTAGCTGGTGTTTTAGGAGGTTCCAATATTCTATTTATCTGTTTCCTTCTAAGCTCAAATATAATATAGTATCAGAAATTATATATTTTCACATACTATAATAATCTGTTCAAAACTACTTTTAAAAACAGCATGCTAAGTAACATAAGGTATATTCTACTAAAAAAAGTGTTTCTAGCTGATTTGATAAAGTGAGCCAAGGCTATGCCTTCATATAAATTCAACTTTGTGGTTAAAAAGTTGAATCCTGATAAAAGTTTCTGTTTGAATATGTTTATAAGTCCAACATGCTTTACAGAGCTCTACAAAACCACCAATACCACACTGAAACATCAGCAGTACAACCAGGAGATGTTATCAGGGTCAATTACGTCAATGAGGTTTCATTTCATTGTTCCCTATGTAGCCAGAGAGAAAAACATATATGTGCCTTCAAGTCAAACTTATATTACTGTTATGTGAAATGTAAAAAATATTTATTATGGTACAGCTGTGAATTAACTACCAAAATATCTTTTAATTCTTTTATTTCTTAATGACATTTTACTTGAGCTTTATGAATAAATCTACACGAATGAAACTGACTGAATTTCAGTATTTCCAACTTCTGCATCTATGTTTTCCAACTTAGCCCCAATTAAGGAAACCATTTAACTGTTAATTGAGTTTACTGAACATAAGCCAAAAACATAAATGGATAGCCAGAGCATTAAACTAACTAAAGCTGTACTTTCTAACATGAAAGAATATTCTTGACCCCTGTAGGACAAAGAAGGGCCCCAGTCAGAAAACTGACAAGCAGGAAAAAGGTGTGTGTGTGTGTGTGTGTGTGTGTGCGCGCGCTGGCGCACATGCGCGCATGCACAATACAGAACAGGTGGTGGGAGGACTAGTATTACTTGGAAACTAATCTTCATTCACTACCCCTACTAAATCAAATAATATGATTAAGTTCATGGTAACTTACACTGTATGCTATATATCAGCACTATGTTAGGTACTTAATAAATATTGTCCCATTTAATCTTTACTAGAATTCTCTTTGGTAAGCCTTTTCCCCCATTTTACAGATGGCACAACAGAGACTACAACAGACACAACAGACAGAAAGGTTAAGCAGCATGCTCAAAGTCACATGACTAGTAAGTGGCAGAGACAGAAATTAATTCAACTCTACTCCAAAGTTTTAAGGATTTTTAACAATGATGTCATATCATTTTATAATTATTATCCTCTACTAAATGCTTATGTCCTAACAATGTGGCAGGTACCTGGCAGCCATGTAAAATCACAACAGTTTTGCAAGAAACCACATTTTCTATCTGGAAAAGTTGAGGCTTGGTGATTATACTAATACTTCTGCATTTGCCTCCCAGATTTCTTCTTTGCCCTTCCCTCGACCCTGGGGAGGCTGAACCCTACATTCTGCATCACCTGAACTCCCGTGCAGCTGTTTTCTGCTTCGGTTGGGAGCCACCAGCAGGGAACTGGTGAAATAAAGAGAAAAGTTATCTCTTTTCTGTTGCCTATGCACCACTGCCCCTGGTAATAGCTGTCTCCCTCCATGACTATGGCTCCTACCTGATGGTCTTCCCTTCTGAAAACCCCATTTTCACCCCTTCTTCCAGGCCCAGGCGAGGTAACAGCTTGCCATAGCTGCTAGTCTCTAGCTGCTGAACCATCCCTTATCCATTCTTCTAACCCTGCTCATTCTCTCAAAGTAGATTGTTCATTAACATCTTTTAATTTGAACCACCCTGACATGAATTCTATTTCTACACCCCTGAATAATACAGGGATGCTGTAACTAAGTTCACATGTCAGCTGGTAAATCAGAGCTAGAATTTGTACTCAAATTTTATCTCCCTCCAATTTCATTCCCTTTTCACGATGCTAGAAGGATAATTATTCACTTTTATGAAACCCTTCTTTCCAAAAGTGAAGAGTATCTGCCCACACCTCGTTTTTATTTACCAGCTTACCCTGATAATGATCCCATCTTCCCTAATGCTTCATGCAGTTACTACAGATGCACTCGGAGCACTAGTCAATGGCCAGCTTCTCTGTAAACATACTTAATCCAGTCCCGTGTGCCCGCTTGAAGATATTTCACCAGCAACTCTCCCCCTCTCCCAAATCATTCTGATTAGATTGCTGCAATTTCATACCTCCTCTCAGGATCCACTTACACCCAGCCAATGCCCCATTTCTCTGCTCCTCTTTATAGCAAAATTCCTCAAAAGAGTGAGGTTTACCTGTTGTTTCCAATTCCTCTCCTATGATTCCCTCTTAAGAAGACACTGATCTAGCTACACCAGTTTATTTACTGGTCCTTGAACATGCCAGATGAGTCCCAATAAAATTCACTCCCCTTTTAATAAATTCAAAAGGAAGTAAATTACATAATACTGTATTATAAGGTGTGATCTTCTGAAGCTGAATTGAGAATTCAGATTTTATAAAGTCCCACCTAAAACCTGTTTCTTTTTTTTTCCTCTCCTGTCAGTAGTACGAACTCTGAAGCAAAGATATGTAAAGGGACAGGGGATAAACACAGGTTGAGTGAGCAAAATACATAAGTACTAAAGTCATGCATCATTTGAAATACATAGAGCTTTTAATCTGTGAAAGTACCAATTACTTAAAATCTCTATGTCTTATTGATAAATAAGCATTTAAAATTTTTGTCCACTAGGTCTTAAGAGACTATTTTTATCATCTGATGTTCAAGATGGAATAAAACACCTTTTTTAATTTAACTTACATAACAGTTCCAAGACCATGGTCTCATCTTACTGTGGTAAAGGAATTCAAGCAGAGGGTACCATTTTTAAATATTTATTTTTGAGAGAGAGCAAGTGGGGGAGGGGCAGGGAGGCAGGGAGACAGAATCGAAAGCAGGCTCCCAAGAGGTCAGTGCAGAGCCCGACAGGGAGCTCAAGCTCACAAACTATGAGATCATGACCTGAAATGAAGAGTTGGACACTTAACTGAGCCAACCAGGTGCTCCCAGAAAACCATTTTATAAGTATAATATGTAATAGCTTCTATTCCACCAGTATTCTTAATCCCTAATTCTCTCTAGATGGTTTCAAAGTTTTACCTACCTACTCCTCTTCCAGACCTCCTATTCGTTTCTGGATACATATCTTGAAACATGCCTCAACTGCTTTCTCTACCCTATGATGGAACAAAATTTCATCTCCCTCCCTGATACAGTTTCTACACTCCATAAAAGAGTATACATGCTGGGGATAATGTGCCAAAAATGACTGGAAAAAATTGGAACTGTAAACCTTTAAAGAAAATAATTTCTATTTTCTTTAAAGAAAATACCTACCCTACCACGAATAAAATGGTTTCTTTTTATGTTACAATATAATTTTTAATATAATTTTTAGTATAATTTAAGCAAATAAGGGGATTCAACTAATAATAGCTAATGTTTTTTTAAACCTTACTAAAACAGGGAATCCTGGCTGGCTCAGTCAGTTGAGCATCCAACTTTTGATTTTGGCTCAGGTCATGATCCCAGAATTTTGGAATCAAGCCCTGCATTGGGCTTTGCACTGACACCACAGAGCTTGCTTGGGATTCTCTCTCCTTCTCTCTGTACTCCTCCCCCACCCTGCATGCTCACTTGCTCTCTCTTTCTCTCTTAATATAAAGAAATAAAAAATGTAAAAAAAAAAAAAAACTGTACTAAAACACTTGAATTCAGGAGTGCATAAAGAATAGTCTAATAAATATTCTAGAATTATAAGCATGGTTTATGAGCAAGACCAAAAGAGGAAAAATGGCTTCTCACTTCAATAACAAAAACATGCTACAAACTCGATCCTGGGTCTGGAAGGAAAAATCAGCAGATCAGAAGGTCTCCTGTTATATCAACCTAAGATGGTGATCTTACAAGCAAATCTAACGGCACCCTCAGCTCTACATACAGTAAGTATGAAGATGCCAGAGCCCAGGCTCACAGACACTATACTATACTTCTTCTCACCTACTTTGGACTCAAAACAGAAGAGGCTGGGTTGCTTTTTTCCTATCAACTCTATACAGCTCACACAACTAAAAGATCCACAACTTGTAGACATTCAGGTAAAAGAAAGGAACTAGCTGGTCCTAGACAGGCTTACTCACTGACTAACAAAGCAAATACAACATATATTTCTCTTCTGATTGCCCTTTAAAGTTTATTTGAGGACAGAAAAATTAGAGTTTAAACTTAAGAATGATGACCAAGAAGTACTGGTGAAATAGTTACAGATAAACATGCAAAATCTCTGCTGGAAGTCCTTTTGCTTGGGAATTCTGCTCTTTGGCTCTTTTGTATCTTTGTCTCCTCTATGTGTTTACAGAGACGCATAACCTTCATATTCCCAAATAATACAATGGAGAGTCCTAATGGTATCTTACCTTGGGCAGAGACTATTTCATCATCAATTTGTAATCTCTGCCTCAAAAGGAGTACTTGAAGAGGACTAGAATAATCTTTTAAGAAAAAACTAGAAATTTCCCTTCAAGGGCTCAGCTTTAGGCTTTGACATCCCTCTGCAGTCTATCCACCCAACCCTATCTTTGATCATTAGAACTGCCAACACCAGCCATGGGCCACCATTCTGCTGACATTGGACAGAAGGTTGGAAGCTCATGTAGGTACTATCTAAATGTTGTATGAGTCATGCATTTGAAAGAGAACAAATGGTCAGTCTTGTTAGTCTTTTAGTATCCTCAAATTCCTCACTGCAACTAAAATAAAACCTACTTAACAGATGAGAGGCACCATATGCAAACCATACGGTCTGGCAAACTATATGCAACAAAAGAAAATGAAAACATGTGCGTTTACTATGTCACACACTCTGTTGGGCACTTTATATACATTATTACATTCAACCTTCATATTCATCCTGTGAGATGAGTATTTTTTAATGTATAATAAAACTTAGATTAAATAACTTGAATGAATAAAGGACTCATTTTAAAAAATTCCTCTCCTTCCTCATACCTAATTCAATCTAGGTATTTCTGATTTTCTGTCATCACTATATTTTTATATTTTTATTATATTAATCCTGGATGACTCGTAACAGCCTCCAATCAATTTTCCTCTCTTACAACTACATAAACATTATCCAATAAAATCAATCTTCAAAGCCATTTGTATCATGTTACTATCCTATTATAAATATTGAGAGTACATTTCAGCTAAAGGTAATTTAGAAGCCAACAATTCCAATCTTCTCATTCTACAGATAAAGAAAACATACATCAGAGTAATTTATTTTCCTTGTCTTTCTTACCTCTGTGCCTAACCTCATTCAACTAAAAAAAATCCACCTGTAGGTAGACATTCTAATTAAAAATAAAGGAACTTTTTAGTTTTAAGTGAGACAAGCCATCTGCAAAGAAAATACAAACATCTCTCTGATTAACTTTTTTAAGTCTACCAACTCATCTTTCCAACCATACTCACATCTGATTATCTCCCCAAACCAATGCAGAGGATAGATCTAGAAACAAAAATCTGCTTACCACTTTCTACGTCTGACTTAAACCATATTTTTCTTGGTTTTATTTTCTACTTCCTATTTCTTCATCTCAGTTGAGGTATCTGGCCTCTTCAAACAAAAGAAATACTTAAAGGCCACAGTACAAGTATTATTTAAACAATAAAGCTTCTTGGCAGCAAGAACTGCAAGCTAATTTAGAAACTAGTAATCAGAAATAGAGTATTCAATATGAACAAGCACACTGCCAGTATGGTAAAGATTCAAGACCAGAAACAGAGAACTCTGATTCTGCCAAATAGCTATATCTCCAAAGCATAAAAGACATTTCATACAAAAATGACTATATTAGAAAGTAGCACAGATATATTTCAGAATATTCTATTGTCAGGGCACCTGAGTGGCTCAGTTGGATAAGCGTTGGCTTCAACTCAGGTCATGATCTCACAGTTCATGAGTTCAAGCCCTGCATCAGGCTCTGTGCTGTCAGCACTGAGCCTGCTTTGGATCCTCTGTCTTCCTCTCTCTCTCTACCCCTTCCCATGTTGTCGAGTTCACTCTGTCCCTCCCTCTTCTCTCTCTCTCTCTCCCTCTCTCCCTCTCTCAAAAACAAACATTTTAAAAACGTGTTTTAAAGAATATTTTGTCACTTGGGTGAAATCAACCTTTATATGCATAAAGTTTTAAATAGTAGTTATTATTGTTAATAATTTTAACAGAGATACATATACTAGGCCCTAACTGCCTTTATTTTACAACTGAATGTTAATTTTCTTTAATATCTTTGTCTCCTATATTTATCAAAAAGTACCAACATACATTGTAATTAACCAAAAAAGAAATTTTGAAATCAATGTATACTAACAAAACTATTCTTCTTGCATTTAAAATGAAAATTGCTATTTTTATTTGGGATTTTTATTGGTCAGATAGAAATTATTCAACTTGCCAGCAGTATTTGTTTGACACCACTAGGCATTAGTTGAGTAAATAAGTTTTGTCATGGTAACCGAGCTTAAAATTGAGCAAACAAAGATACTAGCCTCATAGCGACTTGATTTGAAAATGAAAATAGAACCTCTGGTCTATTAAAAAAAAATCATATCCCCAAGGATCATCACAGCATATCCTAAATTTGCACAACAAAATGTACTAAAAGCTTTATGCTTTGCATAAGCAAAATGACTTTTTAAATATTAACACTCCATTTAAAGAAAAACATCACCATGTTGGAGACCACTAAACACTAATTTTCCATCTATAAAATACTAAACCTCTGAGAATTACTTAACATGAATTTTTATTATAATGTGACAAGGATCAGCTAAAGAAACTGACAGATCAAAATTAAGCCTCAAGTAAGTTCTAGGGAGCCTAAATAAACTGAGAGCAACTGCCAACTGTTCAGTGTGGAATAAATCTATTTTCCCAAACATTAAACTGTTTAGTTAAACGTAATAGTTACCATTAGTAGCTGCAACTGGCATCAAAAACAAAACCAGGTAGTTATAGCTTATAAGATCTGCCAATGATCAATATAGTCGAATTTTTAAAATATTTCTATTTTGGGGGGGTGTCTGGGTGGCTCAGTCGGTTTGGCTCCGACTTCAGCTCAGGTTATGATCTCACAGTTCAGGAGTCGGAGCCCCATGTCGGGCTCTGTGCTGACAGCTAGAGCCTGGAGCCTGCTTCAGATTCTGTGTCTGCCTCTTTGCCTCTGCTCATGCACACGCGTGCTCTCTCGCTCTCAAAACTAAACATTAATAAAAGAAAAAATATATATATTTCTATTTTTAATTTGATAGTCTTTTTTCCCCCTAAATCAACAGCTGCTCATTCATTAGGGGACAAAAGCACACCAACCTAGTGTTTTGCTGAGATTAGTGAGGCTAGCACAGTGACAAATTGTGCTAATTCTTGACAACAAAGTCATTAAAAAATAAACTAACCTAGCCTTTTTGGTATGCTGATGGTTAATGAGGATAGCTAAATAAACCATTAGGCTAGGAACATGTATGTCAGCATAGGCACTGTTTACTAATTTGCCAGTTATGAATACAAATCAGACTCAAATTATGCACCTTCAGTCTCTAGGAGAACAAGGTCTCATTTGTTCCTGTGATCCCAAACCTAGCAAAGTGAGTGTCTAGCACATATTATCTGTTGCTTAATAAATAACTTATAAAATGAATTAACCTATATCACTTATTACATTTTAAAAATCTAAATTTTGGCTGTGGAATCTATCAATGCTATTAATAAGGGCTAACATCTATTGAGAGTATTCTATGCTGTCACCACACTTAAGACCTGTTGTTCTTCTTTTGCACTTAACTGTGGCAGAGAGACACCAAGCTTACATGGCAAGTTAGCAACAGAGCCAGAATCCAAACTGTGGCCTTTCTAGCTACAAAATCCTGAGTTTTAATGATAAGATTATACTGGAATGTTCACATTTCATTATTATGCTGAGAATGTCTGCTCCTAAGAGTCTCTTTCACCGTATAGAAAAGACCAGTTTATAAAAACATGAAAATGATGAACTTTCCATTGATAAATACCTGTAGTACACATTTGCCTTCCTGGCTTTTAGTACTTGGTCTCCTGCTAAAGCTGGGTTCTTAAATCACTTAAAACAACATCTGTTTCTATTAGACAGTAGGACAACTTTATGTAGTGAAAGAAAGAGTGGCCTACAATTTACCAAGAACTGAACTTACTTCATTTAGAGAGAGAGAGAGAGATCATGTGCCCAAGCAGGGAAGGAGCAGAGAGAGAGAGAGAGAGAGAGAGAGAGAGACAGAGACAGAGACAGAGACAGAGAATCCCAAACAGGTTCTGTGCTTACAGCACAGAGCTCAATATTATGAAGCATGAGATCACAACCTGAACTGAAATTGAGGCAGGCATTTAACCAAGCCATCTGGGCACCCCATGACTGAACTAAGTTTGTTTCAGATGTCAGTATAGAAGAGAATGTGTGATCTTAAATTTATTATGAAGATAAAGTAAGAATATACTTTGGGGTGCCTCAGTCGGTTGGGCATCCAACCTCATCTCAGGTCATGATCACATGGTTCAGGAGTTCGAGCCCCACATGAGGCTCTGTGCTGACAGCTCAGAGCCTGGAGCCTCCTTTGGATTCTGTGTCTCTGTGTGTGTGTGTGCGCTTGTGTGTTCTCTCTCTCAAACATAAACATAAAAAAAAAAAAAGCATTATCTGGGAATGCAAACTGGTGCAGCCACTCTGGAAAACAGTATGGAGGTGCTTCAAAAAATTAAAACTACCCTACAACCCAGCAATTTCACTACTAGGTATTTATCCAAGAGATACAGAATGCTGCTTCGAAGGGTCACATGCACCCCAATGCTTATAGCAGCACTATCAACAATAGCCAAAGTATGGAAAGAGCCCAAATGCCCATCAATGTATGAATGGATAGAGAAGATGTGGTGTGTGTGTGTGTGTGTGTGTGTGTGTGTGTGTGTGTATATACATATACATACAATGGAGTATTACTCAGTAATCAAAAAAGAATGGAATCTTGCCATTTGCAACTACGTGGATGGAAATGGACAGTATCATGTTAAGCAAAATGAGTCAGAGAAAGACAAGTGTCATATGACTTCACTCGTATGAGGACTTTAAGACACAAAACAGGGGCGCCTGGGTGGCTCAGTCGGTTAAGCCTCCGGCTTCGGCTCAGGTCAGATCTCACGTTCGTGGGTTCGAGCCCCGCGTCAGGCTCTGTGCTAACAGCTAGCTCAGAGCCTGGAGCCTGCTTCCAGTTCTGTGTCTCCTTATCTCTCTGCCCCTCCCCCTCTCATGCTCTGTCTCTCTCTGTATTAAAAATAAATAAAATATTAAAAAAATATATTTATAAAAAAAAGGACACAAAACAGATGAACATAAGGAAAGGAAGCAAAAAAAATATTAAGACAGGGAGGGGGACAAAACATAAGAGACTCTTAAATATGGAGAACAGAGGGTTACTGGAGGGGTTGTGGGAGGGGGATGGGCTAACTGGGTAAGGGGCATTAAGGAATCTACTCCTGAAATCATTGTTGCACCATATGTTAACTTGGATGTAAATTTAAAAAAATAAACAAAATAAAAAATAAAAGCATTACCACATGCTCACAAAATGTTTCATGTGTTGATATGCTCTTGTCTAAAATATATGCTATCTGGATTGCTCACACTTAGTATAGGTTAGTATGTACTATTGTATAAACAGTCTTGCTCCTTGGGCGGGATATTCACCATTTGACCTTTCAGATCCACTCTACAAACGGCAATTTTCCCTGGGAAGCCGATCTTCTTAGACTGCATCAAAAGGTTGTTTGTCATCTGGCTTTTCATAGAAGACTACAGGAGATACCAGTGGAGATGAAAGGGCAGGAGGAAAAGGAGGTGCTCTTTCCTATATGGCATAGGCCGGCAGTGGCTGGATTCTTTCACTAAAAGTTACCGCTTCTGTTGGGGACCCCCTTCTATATCTCCCCCTTGTCACATCAGGCCTTGGGTGGTGATAAGTGCTGTTTCCCTTTACTCTCTTCACACTTTTATATATAGTCCTTTGTTAAATAATCCTCATTCCATTTTAGTGTGCCATTGTGTTCCCTGACTGATATACTACTTGGTAGATTAAAATGTTCCTTGATGATTTAGACACAGAGACTCATTTCTTTTTTAGCATTCTTAGTACCAGGCATAAATACTTGCATAGAAATAAAGTATACTAAAAAGACACTATAGAGAAAGAATATTTTTCCTCAGTCGATTCAGCGTCTAAGTCTCAGTTTCAGCTCAGGTCATGATCCCAGGGTAGTGGGATCTAGCCCCACATTTGGCCTCCGCATGGAGCCTGCTTAGGCTTCTCCCTCACCCCGCCGCCCACCAAGCCCCTCTCCTTGCTTGTGTACACTTTCTCAAAAAAAAAAAAAAAAGAGTAAAAAATAATTTTAGTTCCACCTTCAATTCTACAAATGACACAACTAGTTCCCACTAAACATTTAATTGGATTCTTAAATGCAAAATAAGGAAACTGCATTATGTTGGATTAAATGGTCATCTAAAATATGTTCAAAAAGATATAGAATTGTTTTTTTCTCCCCCAGTAACAGCTGAAATCCCACCAATAGAGATTTCATTCTTTTGTGTTTGGATAAGTTTCTAAGTATCATTTAGAAACAAAGGAATAATTGTTTAGCTCCAGGTTGGCAAACTTCTTATGAAAAGGGCCAGAGAGTAAATATTTTCGGCTTTGTAGCCAGGAAACAAGATCAGTACTATATAAGTACTTCTATAATAAGAGAAAAAAGTATCATTTTTATTGACAAAATGCAAAATATAAGAGTGTAAATTTTTGTGATGCCAGTCTGCCAATGAGGAGAATGGAACTACTCTGAGCGGAGAGCATTTCATTCAACTGGGACTCGAGGTTGGTATTCTCTACCATCAGAAGCCATGTTCATCTATGAATGCTCACCTGTAATGTGATTTTACATCTCTCACTTTAGAAAAGGTCTTTCCATTCAGACAAATATTGATAAATGGACACCAGTCCACAAGCATAGGATTCTAACTGAGCATATCCATTACTTGAAAGGTATTCATAGAATTATATTGGATTCTTCTGGTATGTGCATTTCAGCTGGTCATTACATTGTTCCCATTAAAGGTTACTTGAAAGTTCCTTCACTGGGCAGTTTAATAAATTCTGAAATATAAAGAAAAAATCCCTTATTTGCACTGAGTTCCAAAAACACTGCTAGAACTGTATTTTCATCTTGGAACTATATCTATTGCAAATGTTTGTGGAAATGTAGATTCCATTTCTTGTTTGAACTTTTTATTTTAAATATTTACTGGGGGCGGGAGGTTGAGGGGCAGAAAGAGAGGGAGAGAGAGAATCCCAAGCAGGCTCCACACTCAGCACAAAGGAGATCAGACCTGAGCCTATAGGAGCCTGAGCCACCCAGGTGCCCTGGTTTCAACTGTTGACATGCTAAGTATATAAAGCAGTTTGACATTATTTTGATTCAAACAACATTCATTCTCATCAAAATTACTCTTTACTGCAGCATAAAATTTGGCATTTAAACATTGTTATTCCTTGTAATTTCGGGTTGGATTTATTAAGAAATATTATCAAGCCTACAGAATAAGCTAATTTCCAAAGTCATTCAGGGTTTAACAATGGTTAAGGGTGGTTCTCTCATTTAGAAAAATTTCCATCTCAACCCTGAGCTCAAACTATACAATAGACAATGGTGGATAGATTACAGTGATTGTCTTTCCAAGACTGAGCTACATCCTGGTTTTCGAGAGAGTAGAAAGGAGGCCAGGCGTTTGTAATCAAAGGTGCCTAGAGAGTTCAAGTCTAAAGAGACATAAAAAATAATTGAGATTAATAAAAATAATAATTAAGGATGAGGAGATTTACAAGGGCAAGTTTAACAAGGATGTTATCATACACTAAAATCCTTATACATAAAGCAGATAAACTGGAGGTTAGGCTGCCCAATTTCCAAAATACCGTTCATTTTTCCAAAGGACCAACTGCAGAGTTCTTTTAAGTAATGCCATCTATAAAATAATAGTAATAATAAAATTATTCGGATTAAATGAGATAATACACGACGGCTTTATTACATAAAGATTGACCTCAATAAATGCTAACACTATTTACTAGTATTGCTTGATGTCAGTAGTAAGGAGTTCAATAATGAACATGAAGACTAAAGTGTTAAAGAAACAAGCCAGTAAAGTTATATTAGCAAATTAAATTATCCTGAAAGGAACAACTAATTCATAAAAACTTAACTATCTTATGCCAAAAATGCTTTTCTGAAGTTTTTGCCTATCTACTGAGTCAAGTCCATTCTCACAACCCCTATCTATTACTCTGTCTAGGTCTTTGCTTATAAAAGCTGCAATGAAGAAAAAAACAAAAACAAAAACAAACATGTATGCTATTTAATACGATCTAAACAGGAAGTTCCTAAAACACGGGCTTCTACAATCACTATTTTTTTCAAAAATAAAAATAAAGAAGCCGTTAAGATTTCTTTGGTGTTATAAAAATAGTTTATATCACAATTCTTGTTTTCTGACTTCCAAAAGCAAGGCACTACGTAGTCATCTAACATCAAATGAAGATTTAAAAATCTCTAGTGCCTGCGTTGTTTTCCCAGAAAAGTAACAATTTTAAGGCTTTATGAATATTTTACTTACTAAAATATTTGAACATGAGTTGAAGGAACACTGCAGAAAATGTTATTCATTCCCTTTCTAAGGAAAAAAATGAATATGAGGGAGTTTTTAATTTGATAGACCATTTCATATTTATGAACTTATTTATTATACTAACAAAGCTTAAAAACAATTTGGTAGCCGTGATTAGATGGGGAGTGTTTGCTCCTCTATGATACCCTAAAATGTATACTTCCATATTCTCATCAATTATCTTATCTCAATTACTTAAATATAGAAGTCTGAAAGTAACAATTCTGATAGAAAAAGCTGAAGTTATAGGCATGGGTATTTAACATTTACTTAAGGAAACCAAGCTATTGAATTCTTAGACAAGCACTTTTCAGCCTAAGGAAATTAAAATTGGTGTCTGAGAATAATATGTCAACTTTGGACACCCAACAGTTCAATTTATGACCCAAGGATTATCGGAATATCAAATGTTATTACAAAAGAGATTACATTTTCTAAAACTCCATCAGATAATTCAATTGTATTTTGACATTAAAATTAAGTATTTGTTAAAAATAAAATAAAATTCAGTTTTTGTTTACATTTCCATCTTACCTCCTAGACTCTTTGTTGGCAACATTCCTGTCTAACTTATCCTCAATGACTAACAAAGTACATGGTTCATGGAAGGCACTCAAGTAAATGCATACTGAATAGATAAATGAGGAAATAACAGCTATCAAAGTGAGACTAAAAAAACTGATAGGCTGAATGTTTGTAGGAATATCACCTTAACATGAAATGTTTGCAGACTTTGGAGAAGTTTCCTCCAAATACTCTAGCACAAATCATTGAGTATTCTAAGATTAGGTTGGTTTGGCATCAGTATCAATACCTGATTTCTAAAATAAAGCCTTTACGATACACAGAAAGTCATGCAGCACATAGCTCATTCCACATGTATGAGGGAAAGGCAAGAGAACAAATGAATTCCTCTGACAGCTTTTTTCCACAAGCAAGAAAGCAAGTTCCACTGCTGTGCTGGTGTTGGTAACCATTCACACTTGGGATATAAACAAAATTCATTACCTCGACACCACTTTACCATAATAAACAAGCATTTATTGAAAACTTATGTGCGATTTCCTATAACCAGGACAGACACATGGACACAAACCTTCCCGTTCCCTCCCTCTCATAGTGGCTTGCTTGAAATCCCAAGGTCAATCATGTCTTTGGCCCTCACATAACAATGATTAGAGCTAGTATCTAGGTTGGCCTCTCTCACCACGCGCACCCCCTCCCTTTATTCCAGTTTTCCTTAAGAAATGCAGAACTCACTTTGTCATACTTTTTTTTTTTAAGTTTATTTATTTATTTTGAGGTGGGAGAGGGGCAGAGAGAGGAAGAGCACAAGTAAGGGAAAGAGGCAAAGAGACAGACACAGAGAGAGAATCTTAAGCAGGATCAGCATTTAGCATGGAGTGCGACGCAGGAATCCCATGATCCTGGGATCATGACCTGAACCGAAATCAGGACTTGGATACTCAACCAACTAAGCTGCCCAGGTGTCCATCACTTTGTCATACTTAATATAACCCCACAATACACAGATTTTCCCTGTCTTCTCTTTTCCTTAAATATTTTCTTCTGTGCTACTCCAATGCTTTCCTTTTTCCTTCCTTCCTTTCAACTTCTCCTTTAGTCATAAAGTGATTCAAAATATATACTGATTAAATCATACAAAAATGTTCATTTTAAAATCACCTGGTAGAAACTTTTCTATTTCTCCCTCCAAAGAACTAAATTACTTTTCCTTATGTAAACAGGCAGTTGATATTTCCTGTGATCCAACACCTCATGGATAAGAAAAAAGAGGGGGAGATACTAGATTACTGACAACACACAAATATGTTATATATTACCACTTACAAACACCATCATTCCAGGTATCAGTTACAAATAGTTTATCAGATTAGCTATAATCACTAAATAAGGGTCCCAAGGCCATGGGATAATGAGAGCAGTGGGGAAACTTTAGAATGTGAAAGTCAACAGACCATACTAGAATACTAAATAGCTTTTAAAGAAAGAGGGAAAGAAGGAGGCAAGCAAAGAAATAATGCAGTAGGAGAGCAAAAATGACAGAAGCCTCTGAATTACACAAAGACAAATACTTACTGAGGGGTCAGTCCAGTGCTAGTCAGAACTAAGGAGAAAATGCAAATAGTAACCATGTCAGCTCGGTGTTTTTATGATGGTCACACACACAAAAAAAGTCTGGGGGTGCCTGGGTGGCTTAGTCGAGTAAGTGTCTGACTTCATCTCAGGTCATGATCTCGTGGTTCATGGGTTCAAGCCCCACATTGGGCTCTGTGCTGACAGCTCAACCTGGAGCCTGCTTTGGATTCTGTTTCATCCTCTCTCTCTGCCCCTCCCTACCCCCTGTCATAAATAAACATAAAAAATAAAAGTCTGAATATAGTCATGGGTCTCCTTGTATTTAAGAAAACATTTCAAAAATTTCACAGAAAATATAGCTAAGATTCCATAGCAAACTCAACGGAAATATGAACTTTAAGACAGGTAGGAAAAGCAATTTAAATTGACCAGTGGATTCAAAAAGTCCAAACTTCAAAATTACCTATTGCTTGCAAAATGCAAGAGAAAACAAAAGGAACTTTTAAAAAATGTTTTGGCTATCTTAAAGAACAAAAGAAAAATGTAGGCTTATCTCTGAAGACAGTATAATCCCAATAAAGAGAAAACAAAACTCTCTTACATTGTTCTAGTCTTCTCTATCAGGGATTGAAAAGGCTGAACACACACTATAAGGCTAGAACTAAAGCAGGAGACAGGTAATGCCCCTGAATTAGTTATAGGCTACCAGGAACACTAGAGGGCATGAGGTAATTGAAACTCCTGAAGAATCTGAGAAGCTAACAAATGCAACGGATTTTTAAAAGAGAATAAAAAGGTGGATTCCCAAAAGATGAGGGTAGCAGGTGCCATGTCACAGCTCCTCAGCCCACTTTTAGTCATAGCTATGATGGACTGTCCTGAGTAGATTCACTTCATAGTAACAGAACACCACTTCAAACATGGCTTTGCTTTTTTTTTCCACTTTCCCATCTCAAGACTTTCAATGGCACTACAACGGCCCAATCAGCGGGTGAGGAAGCACGGCCTGCAAATGTGGGCAAATTAACTTCCCCAGGTTGAGGGGGAAGGACAAGAGTGAGTCATAATTGTCCCAGCCGCCCATCTTTCCGAAAGAAAATCTAGGAGGCATTCTGAACACTTTTCAAAACTAAAGGCGTTATTTACTACTAGACCCATCCTACAAGAAGTACTAAAGGGAGTCCTCCTGTCTAAAATGAAAGCATGCTAAATAGTAATTCAATGTCATATAAGGATGTAAAGAATGGTAAAGGTAGCTACAGTAAATACATATGGAAGCGGCTAGTATTCTATTTTGGTAACTTATTTCTATGGGATTTAAAAGGCAAATGCATAAAACAATTATAGAACTATATTAATAGGGGGAAAAATCAAGTACAAAGATGTAATTTGTAACAATAATCATAAGGGAAGAGGGAACAGAGCTGTGAATATACCAGTTTTTGTATACTACTGACATGATGCTGATATTAGCACAAACTTAATTACAATGTAATGTTAATAAAGGAGGGTAAACTAACACAAAGGGTAAATACCACTGAAATAAGCAATGGACTCAGGGGAAAGCACTGGGCAAAAATTCAAGAGAGCATCAGCAAGTCCAAGTTCTACCGCATACTAGCACTATCTTGACCTTCCTAGCTTTCAGTTTTCTTGTCTATAAAACAAAGGAATGGGCTATCAGAAGTTCTCAAACTTATTAAAAATTTCCTAAATGATTCTCACTAAGTACAAAATCCCTAGACTCCACACTGAGCCTATTAAACCAGAATCGCTTGAGTACATACAGGGAAATAGCACTGTTACAGGCTATTCTGAAATATAGCCAGTTATGGGGACTAGAAAGTTATGCACTAAAAAGCTCCAGTTCCCTTCTAGTTCTAATTTCTATAGTCTGTATACTTGTGCTTTCTTTATTCTGCTTTTATGGCAGTGACACCAACTTCAGAAGAATAAGATGGTATCAGAAATGTACTCAAGGGGCGCCTGGGTGGCTCAGTCGGTTGAGCCTCCGACTTTGGCTCAGGTCAGATCTCACGTTCGGGGTTCGAGCCCCGCATCAGGCTCTGTGCCGACAGCCTGCTTTCGGTTCTGTGTCTCCTTCTCTCTCTGCCCCTCCTCCTTTCATGCTCTGTCTCTCTCTGTATCAAAAATAAATAAAACATTAAAAAAAAAAAAAGAAATGTACTCAAAACAGCTAGTCTAGATTAGAGGAAACTAATCTACTAGCTTATATCTGCTGTGTGCATAGAAATCATAATATAATGGATAAAGGCACTTCACAATAGTCCAAAGACTTCATTCTATATTTACTAACCATAGGACCTTCGGCAAGTAACATAACCTCTGTCTACATTATCTTCCTCATCTGTAGGAAGATCCTTTGTGCATACTATAATAGTTTACTATATTAATATTTAAGGCTCTTCATTACAAAAAGAAATTAAATATCATAGAGCATATTTGTGGTTATAAAACTAAGGTATGTATATTACAAACTTTAAAGACTTTTCAACAGAAGTCTGTTAAAACAAGTTCACAGTGCTTAATTGGTCTATGTTTCCAAAACACCTATGGGGTGCCTGGGTGGCTCAGTCAGTTAAGCATCTGACTCTTGATCTCAGCTCAGGTCATGATCTCATGATTTCTCAGGAGATTGAGCCCCTCTTCAGGCTCCGTGCTGACAGTGTGGAGCCTGCTTGGGATTCTCTCTCCCACTCAGTCCCTCGCCCCCCCTTTTTAAAACAGATAAACATTTTAAAAAATAATAAACTATAACCTATGACCCATGTAACACAGACTAAATTATTCAATTGTAAGATTAAAATCCATTTGCTGCTGGGGCTCCTGGGTGGCTCAGTCGGTTAAGCATCTGACTTCAGCTAGGGTCATGACCTCAGAGCTCACATGGGGCTCTGTGCTGACAGCTGAGAGCCTGGAGCCTGCTTCAGACTGTGTCTCCCTCTCTCGCTGCATCCTCAGCTCATTCTCTCTCTCTCATTCTGTCTTTCTCTCTCTCTCATAAATAAACATTAAAAATTTTTTAAAAATATCACTTCGCTGTTGCAAGTTTCATAAGTCTATAAATTATAAGACTCCAGTTAGGTGGAAGTAACAGTGGATATAAAAGTCTAATGAAAAGAAAGCTAAACTATTAACAAATGAAGAATAAAAATTCTGATCCCAGCAAGAAACACTAGGAATACTACTGAGTCTAATATTGGATATTAGCGTTTATACTTCAGATAATCAGAACCAAATTGCTTATAGACGGACAAAACTATAATTTTAGAAAAAATAAGGATCTTATCATGTAAAACCATTGTATATATTCTACCTTAAAATTTCCTAATGCAAAATGTAATTACAGAGAAAACAAAGATCTGAAAGTACAATTACAAAAGTCAATGTTTTCTATCCTAGGCAATAATATATATTCATTTGGTTACTGTTAGTTTTTTTTCCTGGATAAATGCCTACAGACATTCTAAAAGAAAGAATAATGACAAACACGTGTTTTGAGACAACAGAAATACCACAAGCTGAGAAAGGTCAGATGTATTACGTCAGAAGTGAACTTTACTATATAATGGCACATCTCAAGCATGAACACCATATTTCAGGAAACAGAGTTGAGGCATACTTGTTACTTGGTTTTTCAAAGCAGGAGGCTAGAACAAAATCTGACACGGTTGCCAAATTTCTTATAACGTGTTAACCAAGAATATAACCAGGAGTGCCTGGGTGGCTCAGTCAGTTAAGCATCTGATTCTTGATTTCAGGTCAGGTCATGAACTCATGGTTTGTGAGTTCAAACTCCACACTGGGCTCTGTGCTAATAGTAAAAAGCCCAACTGGGATTCTCTCCCTATGCCTGCCATGTATATATGTTTATACAAATATATACATATATATGTATATAAAACCAAACAGCATGAGAGACAGTTTCTTGGTGATGGACTACCACTGCCAAATCTTTTTTTTTTTTTTTAACTTCTGTTTTCTTCCTTTCCATGTTTGTTTCTCAGTTTACTTTATTATATTCCCTTGGTTTGTAGTACTACAGCGTACCTTTGGGTACTGGTTTATTTAATCAGTAAACTTAAAGCTAAATACATTTTAAATTTCTTCTCTATAATAAAAATTTCTCCTAATTACCCTTTAAATTCTTCTTGTCATAATTACCATGAGATTAACTTTAATTATAATGAAAGGAAAGACAAAAGAGAACAAGAAATTGGGTTATTCATCAAACCATTCAGACCTTACACTGAAGACAAAGGAAGTGCCAAAGAAAAATTCTAGTTCTTAGAAAGCTAAGAGGTAAATATCTAAACATAATTCTATAACATATTTTCCTCCTCCCCTCCCGCAATTCTATAACATTTAAAATACATTTCTTCAAACAAAAGTGCTCACATTTGATGTGTCATTATATTACATCTATAAAATCTAAAACAGTAGTAAAAATTAGGTGGGTTAAGAAAATTGGGGGACGAAAACAAAAGATTTTCTCAACCTTAAGTACTTTCTTCCTATCTTCCTCATTCTCCAGCAACTAGATTACTTTTTTTTAATAAACATATAGAATATGTTAAGAGGTCAGCATTATTTTCCTGTAAAGGGCAAGACAGTAATATTTGGGCTTTGTGCCACATATAGCCTTCTTTGTTGTTGTTGTTGTTGTTGTTTTACAATCCTTTAAAAATGTAAGCACCAGTTTTAGTTCACATATGCTGGATTTGGCCCACAAGTTGTGACTTATTAGCTCCCTACTATGTACCTGGTATAATGTTAAGGAAGTATGAATATTAAATCATTCTAGCAAACCCATGAGGCAGGTGCTATTATGAAACATCTACAACTTAAATTTTTAAAATTTTTTAAAATTATTTGAGAGAGAGAGAGCCCACATACCACTGGGGGCGGGGGGCAGAAGGAGAGAGAGACAGAGAGAGAATCCCAAGAAGGCTCCACATGGGGCTGGATCCCACAAACCTGGGACCATAATCCAAGCTAAAATTAAGAGCTAGACACTCAACCGACTGAGCTACCCAGGTAGGCTCAATCATCATCTCCATTTTAAAGCTGGGAGGAGCGCCTGAGTGGCTCAGTAGGTTAAGCCTCCAACTTCAGCTCTGGTCATGATCTCACATTCGTGGGTTCAAGCCCCACGTCAGGCTCTGTGCTGACGGCTCAGAGCCTGGAGCCTGCTTCACATTCTGTGTCTCCCTGTCTCTCTGAACTTCCCTGCTCATGCTCCATCTCTCTCTGTCTCAAAAATAAATAAAACATTAAAAAAAAAGCTGGGATAAATAGGGTACAGGATTAACTTGCTCAAGATCAGTAAGCAAGTAAATGATAAAGCTGAGATTCAGATCTGAGCAATTTGGTTCCAGAATCTATGCTCTCAACTACTGTTCTATGCTACCTCTCTTATAAAGGACTGAAGAGTATCAAAGTCAATTCAGAAACCTTCCTGTCAACAAAGATGGGAATTGCGGTACTATCTATTCTCTCTGCTTTTCTTTTTTAATTTTTTTAAATGATTTTTATTTATTTCTGAGACAGAGAGAGACTGTACAAGCAGGGGAGGGTCAGAGAGAGAGGGAGGTACAGAATCTGAAGCAGGCTCCACGCTCTGAGCTAGCTGTCAGCACAGAGCCCAATGCGGGGCTCAAACCCACAAACCGTGTGATCATGACCTGAGCCGCAGCCAGACACTTAACCGACTGAGCCACCCAGGCGCCCTTTCCCTCTGCTTTTAAAGAGGAAATAAGAAAACATTCCACCTACCAAGAACCAGACAGCAATTCAACTTCCAGCAATATTAGATGAAAGATAATAGAACCTTCATATTTCTGAAAACAATGCTAAACTTAGAAATTATACATATACTATATAATTAAATCTGGGAGTCAATAGTCATATTCAAGTATGCAAGAATTCAGAAAGCATCAGGGACACACATTCTTCACAGGTTGCTCGAGAATGTACTTCAGCAAAACAAGAAAGTATACGAAGCAAGAAAAACACAGTATGGAAATTCGAAAGAAGAGTTTTTTTCTAAGGAAGCAGAGGAAGAAGGCAGATAGATTTGATTACCCTGAAACAGAAAAGGGAGAAAGAGGGAAGGATGAACTGGTCGGGCAGGGGGTAGTAGAGCAGTATGGAAGGTTAGTTCACTTCAGAAAAGGGAACAGACTGAGCAGTGACCATCTCTCAGTTATCCCAGTGCCCCTGGGTCCCAATTTGCTAAAAAGGACTAAAATGAGCATCTGAGTTAACTCATTCTCCAACTGCAGTTTTAAAACCAGACCGATTTTCTTGAGGCTTTCTAGATGGTTTCTTAAGTTTTCATGCTTTTGTACATGTTTGTTACTTGTATATATGAATGTATCAAACTAATCAAATTCCATTAATGTTTAGAATCATGAAAAGCAGCACATTCTTTGCATTTATTGGGGAGAAATAATGTCAAAGAATTAGAAGATGTGCCTTTGAAAGAGATTTTTCTTTGAAAGAAAATAACTTAGCCTCTTCGTAACTTAGTTTCCTCATCTGTAGAATAGAGTTGAACAGGTAGCAAAAGAAGTGCAATAAAGAGTATGTCTTTCCCAGAGTTGCATTCAAATCTAAACTCTGCTACACAATAGCCATGTGACCCTGGCAAAGTTTTAACTGTGCCTACTATCTGTAAAAATGGAGCTAATGTGGTGTCTGCCTCAAAGGGCTAGTAGTATAAGAATTAAGGAAAATTACAAATAGAAATCACTGATCACAGTGCTGTGGTTAAGAAGTGTGCAGTAAATAATACTATTAATACTTTGCTGATGTGTTTTAAATATCTCATCAGACCTCCCCATCCACCCTTCATAAAGGTTAACAATCTGGATCTACTGAGCAAAAAAAAAAAAAAAAAAAAAAGACAAATGCTGAACATATTGAAAAAAAATATTTGAGGGGCGCCTGGGTGGCTCAGTTGGTTAAGCGTCCGACTTCGGCTCAGGTCATGATCTCATGGTTCATGGGTTCAGACCCCACATCGGGCTCTGTGCTGACAGCTAGCTCAGAGCCTGGAGCCTGTCTTCAGATTTTGTCTCTCCCTCTCTCTCTGACCCTCCCCTGCTCATGCTGTGTCTCTCTGTCTCTCAAAAATAAATAAAAAACATTTTAAAAACTTTTCTAAAAATTTTAAAAAAAAGAAAAAAGAAAAAATATTTGATTCAGGTACCTAAATATCCAGCAGATATTACAGACAAATTAAATGGATTATAGTCAAAAACTCTATGGTAATATCCAGGCATTTAATATTTCTGGCTTTTTGCCTATGACAGTCACAACAAGTAAGACTACTTGTGCCCTAGTGTCCAAAGGAAACATTAATTAAAACTCGTAACTGAACTCTTAAGATCAGAGTTGAAAAGAGTAAAAGAATTTATTCTAGTCTCCATACTTGAAATCACCTATAAGCCCTCTACAATTCCTAACTAAAAGAAGCACTAACATATGTGTTTCCTCTCAGATCACCAACATATCTCATCTGTGGGTGTTTATTTGAGAGAATTTAACTGGCAGTGGGTCTCACAAAATAACAGATTATGTGTAAGCAGTATGTTTTTAAATTAGAAGAGTGGGTTAAATTCTGTGAAAACTGAACCA
>NC_043710.1:42868152-42933752 GCF_006229205.1 Suricata suricatta
CCTATAGCCTGACAATTCTTACAAAGTAAAATCTTAAAAGACACATTCTCTTATGTAGAAACATTATTGGTCTACAATTTTAAAAAAGAAAAATACTTAGCAATGAAAAGTAAAAATCTCACCTGAATTTTGCAGGCTTAATTTTTTTAACACTTTAAAATCAGATGCATCTTGATAATGGTTGAAATAGAGGGAATTTTGAACTAGACTCAGTTCAAACACAGCCTGGCCACTTATCCACAGTGTTAGACTGATTAAGACAGAACTTAATCGCTCTACTTCTCAGTTTTTTATTTATATAATTCTACATATTTGTAAGTTATATGTGAAATTGTGTATTTAATTTTGTCTCTTGCATCAGTAAAGAGCTCTATGAGAACAGGGACAGTATCTACCAAGACATCTGGACTGAATTCTTCAGAGTCACCTCATTGGGAGAAAAACATGGTGCAAGGGGTGCAGTCCCAGAGGAAATAAAATAGACACAACCACATGCAATGTATAGCCTTTGCCTAGTTTGGAAAAAAAAAAGAGAGAGAGCTGTAAAAGAGGTTCGCGAGATATTTGGGAAAATAAGGAATAGATATTAGACAGTACAGAATCATTATTAATATTCTTAGATGTGATAGAGTTTTGTAATTATGTTGGAGTCCTTATTCTTAGAAATGCATGCTATCTAAAGTATATAGGGTAATATCACAATTTCTAGTTGCTTTAAATAGTTTAGAAAAATTGAGCAAATACAGCAAAATGTGAACAATTACTGAATTCAGGCAGAGAAAATACAGATTTTCATTAAACTATTTCTACTACTGTGTTGAAATATTTCATAATAAACCAGAAAAGTAGAATCATATATTTCTAAAAATTCAAGAATAATTCAATATTGAGCACCTACTTATAGATTTCACCTTAGTAATCCACAGCAAAAGAAAAGGCATGTAACTTTTCAATAGATGCTAAAAAGTATGGTCTTGGAAGTGCTAACTTTGTGCAATTAGAACAGTAAGATCTGAGATTAGAAAGAAAAGTTACCACTGTTACAGATGATAAAACTACTTACTTGCAAACTCCAAGAAAAACAATCTAAAAGTTATAAGAACTAGTAAGTTCAACAAGATGGTCATCAATATATAAAATAAACTGCAATTTCAATGTGGGAAGAAATTATATGTGCGGAGTCAAAACTATACTTAGAATTTTGAGTAAGGGGATGCCTATGCATATCCTCACACTGAATGCTAACAAATAATTTTCAGTTTTCAGTAAATCATTCTCCCTCTCAAATGGCTTTTTATACAAGAACACCACTTTCTAAAATGGTCAGAATCTCTTTGCTTTTTCCTCCTATAGAGTAATGGTGATGGCCCTGTCAATGGCTAAACCCAAGCTCCTGCGAAAAAATGACAGCCCGTTCTGGGAGAGCTCTTAAATTTTATTTTCTACCTAAAAGTAAGATCTTCTTAGGCTTTTTCTTTTTCATTTTCTACTTTTATCACTACCAATGGCTCCCTTCTCAGGACCATTTCCCATAGAGTGACCCAATGCCAAAAACCTTCATCACTTCATGGAAACTACTGAGGACAAATAAATAGCAGAAAATGCTAAAGTAGAACACCCATCAGGCTCACCTGCTAGGAGATTCACACAACCCAGCTTGGAGAGCATGTAATTAAAAGTCATGCCCTGAGGCGCCTGGGTGGCTCAGTTGGTTGAGCATAGCATCTGATTCTTGGTGTAGGCTCAAGTCATGATCTCACAGTTCGTAAGTTCGAGCCCTGCATTGGACTCTGTGCTGGCAGTGTACAGCCTCTTTGGGATTCTCTCTCTCTTCCCTTCTCTCTCTCTGCAGCTCCCTCTCTCCAAATAAAAACTTAAAAAATAAAATAATGCCTTGGGGAGCCTGGGTGGCTCAGTTGGTTCAGTGTCTGACTTCGCCTCAGGTCATGATCTCACGGTCCATGAGTTGGAGCCCCACGTCAGGCTCTATGCGGTCAGTTCAGAGCCTGGAGCCTGCTTCGAATTCTGTGTTTTCCTACCTCTCTCTCTGCCCCATCCCCACTCATGCTCTGTCTCTGTATCTCAAAAAATGAATAAATATTTAAAAATTAAAAAAAAAACATGCCTTAACAATTACTATAGTTACAGTTGTGAATTTGAGAATTCACAAAGACCGCAGAAAATACCAAAACTATTGGTTGATGAACTGAGAGAAATAAACTGGAGGGATCAGAAGTAAAATAGAAAAAAACAGAGGAAAAGACCAGAGATAAGAGATTTTTTAAGTTGTACAACTGGAGTTTTATGGTCTCTCCTTCTAGACCATCCTAAAAGATACCTTTTTGTAAAAGATAAAACATTTACTACTAAAATTTCAATTCTCCTGACACTATAGAATCCTCATAAATTTCTTGTTGTAACTTTTTCTTGACAAATATTAGTGAAACTTATAACCTAGTAAGTAAAAAAAGATATTCATGACAGAGAAATCTAAATGCCATTAAAAAAAATTTTTTTAATGTTTATTTTTGGGAGAGAGAGAGAATATGAGTGGGGGAGGAGAAGATAGAGAGGGAGATACAGAATCTGAAATAGGCTCCCAGCTCTGAGCTCTCAGCACAGAGCCTGATGCGGGGCTCAAAGCCATGAACCGTGAGATCACGACCTGGGCCAAAGTCTGCTGCTTAACCAACTGAGCCACCCAGGCACTCCTAAATGCCATTTTTATCTTATCATTTTGGAAAGCAATGAAGATACTACCACCCTGAAATAAGTTTAGTATATCGATTTACCAAAATGAAGCTTTCATAATGTGCATATAAAAAAATTAATAAGTGCGTCTGAACAATGAGAACTTAAACAACTGCATTATGTCTTTATGAAACTGCTCAAAACAAACCATGTCATTAGTCTAAATATCGGTATTTTGTACACAGCAAAACTACACAGGTCTAGAATGCTAACCTGCTATAGTTTAAGTTATTCTGCTTGACTTGGCAAACACAGATGACCCATCCTGGTCAGTTATCTTGAACAGTGATATTTTATAAGGTCATTATTTTCCTCTCAATATTTTCTAACCATGAAGAAAAGAACACTACAAAAAGACGTCTAAAATCATGCATCAAAAAGGCAGTTCCTCAGATCTGTTCTTCATAATGAACTAGTCTAGAGCCATGGTTCTCAATGCTGTCACCCCAGGTAAAAACAGTTGCTCAAACCCCATCCCCTGATGTGCTGACTGGGCATTAACAAGTCCTATTAACAGCTGAAACATTCAGTAAAGTTGGGTACCAGTAAGGAATCTAGACATAAGAAAAAAAAAAATCACACTTAACTTTTGTAAGCCTTTTCACTTTTATCTCTCTTTTTATCTTCCCTCTGCTTCCCCAAATTTGACACACTGTCTCCCATGCCTCAACTTGAACATGTCAGACACTTTGAGCCTGTTCTTCCCTGCACGTAACGTTCTTCTCCAAGGTACTAAATGCCTTCCTCCCTTGTTTCCAATAGGTCTTTTTTTCTTTTAAGTTCTTTTTTTTCTTATACTTTATTTTTGAGACCGAGAGAAACAGAGCACAAGTGGGGGAGAGTCAGAGAGAGAGGAAGACACAGAATCTGAAACAGGCTCCAGGCTCTGAGCTGTCAGCACAGAACCCGACGTGGGGCTCAAACCCACAAACCATGAGATGATGACCTGAGCCGAAGTCGGACGATTAACCGACTGAGCCACCCAGGCGCCCTTCCATTAGATCTTTTTCTCAATGTCACCTTCCTAGAAAGGTCTTACTCAAAGACTGTTTAAACAACTTCAATTCCCCGTCCCATCCCTAGAACGAACTCCTTTTTACCCTTTTTTGTTTAATTTTTCCATAGCACTTACTTATCAACAGCTGACCATTATTTTTCACATTCATTTTCTGTCTCCTTCCACTAACATACAAGCTCCATAAGGGAAGTTTCTCTTTGAAAACTAAATTATAGCCTGATAATTAAACAGTTCCAAATATTAATGTCTTTCTACTAAAAGAAAGTAATAAAATTACATTTAAAATAATAAAACATGCTGTGACTTATGTACCTAAAGATCTTAAATGAAGTACATAAATCACTATTTCACAGATTGATCTTAAGTCATTTTCCCCTCTCTGCTCCTCAGTTTCCAAATCTATAAAATTGACATTATATTATATAGGGGGGTTGCAAGGATAAAATCAAAGTAAAATATCCTAAAACTTTATTATACAAACATAAAATGATGTTATTTGGGGATCTTGAGTAAACCCGAGTTATTTAGAATATGAAGAAAATTCTAAACATAGAACACAGAACTAAGGCTCCATTATCTAACTTGGTTATCTACTACTGTATATGAATTTAAAATTAGACATACGTGGAACTTAAGAAATAGAGGTTACCAGAGGTAGGTGGGGGACTGGGTGAAACAGGTGAAGGGGATTAGGAGTATACTTATGATGAGCACTGAGTAATGTACAGAATGTTGAATCACTAGATTGTACATCTAAAACTAATACGGCAGTGTATGTTAATTATACTAGAATTAAGATTTAATAAGTAAAAATTAGACGTCAACAACTTTCATATGGGATTCTACACCCACTGCACACTTGAGACCCACTACAAGTATTTCTTCCATAATGAGAAAAAAAGACAAAGTTATTTAATTTTTGCAACTTTTTCATTTTTAATCATTCCTGTTTAATCAATTTTTTGAGCTACTTAACCTCTCTGTGGCTCAGTTTTTTCATTACTAATATACAAGTAATAATAATTAGAGGCCACATGATGATAATAGAGTGACAGGGGTCACAGCTGATCCCAAATCTGGCTCTAAGGTTTTTGTGCTTCCATTATACTTTCAGAGCATACTATTCAAGACAGTTAAAAAGGTGAGGTTAGGGGTGCCTGGGTGGCTCAGTCGGTTAAGCACCCAGCTTCGGCTCAGGTCATAATCTCACGGTTCATGGGTTCGAGCCCCGCATCGGGCTCTGTGCTGACAGCTAGCTCAGAGCCTGAAGCCTGCTTCAGATTCTGTGTCTCCCTCTCTCTCTCTGACCCTCCCCTGCTCGCACTGTCTCTGTCTCTCAAAAATAAATAAAAGACATTAAAAAAAATTTTTAAAAGGTGAGGTTACACTCAAGGAAATCACATCTTTCAGAAGTGGAAGGCTACACTTAAGTGATAGTGCTTGTTCTCCGTACCACCATGACTTCACAGAACATACTAACACAGTAACTAAAAGTAAAGTTGGAAAAGGGCCTGAAACATCAAAGAACATCTAGAGTAATATTATTTCTCCAACCATGATTTTAGAATCATTTTATTCCTTTTTTCTCTTATGGTTAAAAGAAAAGAAATCAGATGCAATAACAAAGAGAATGTAGGGGTATCTATCCATTTGGGGCCACCCAACATCCGAACTCCTTTCCTACATTTGAAAAACCCCCTGGCACGAGGGTGGCTTGGTAGGTTAAGCGTCCAACTTCAGCTCAGGTCATGATCTCACAGTTCACAAGTTTGAGCGCTGGCATCAGGCTCTGTACTGACAGCTCAGAGCCTGGAGCCTGCTTCGGATTCTGTTTCCCTCGCTTTCTGCCCTTCCCTCACTCACTCTGTCTCTTGCTCTCAAAAATAAAGTATTTAAAAAACTTTTTAAAGAAATCCCCTACCTGATGAGTGAGGACTGCCCACAGAGCTCACTTTCCACTACACAACCTTAAAACACCAGATATTCACTTCACAACAATTTTTGTAGCTCAGCATTAACATAAGAGCTTAGATTAGCCACTCAGAAACACAGATCCAGGGCTAGAGGTTGGAAGAATCCATTCCAGGACAAGTGGAAACTAATGGCAGCAATACCAAGACATCAGAAGTAATAGCTGGCATTCATGGGCTACAGCAATTAAGAATCAAGTGAGTATTCATGGTTTGGTGGCAGCCACACATGTATTCACCAGACTGATGTGCTGGGATTTAGGCTGTGGTCTTGTCTACTGTCTAACTTCTATTGTTTTTGTCTCTTCCTTTGGTGAGCCTAGTTTTCCAGCCTTCCTGTAATTCTGTGAGTTTCTCAGTATGTTGTCAGTTCTCAAAACAGCCAGAGTTGATTTCTATTATTTGCAACTAAGAACTTAAGTCTGTATACACCCATTTGATAATTTAATCAATCATTTTAGTCATGCGTGATGTTACAAAGCACTGATGCTAACAAAATTTAGGGCTATAATTCTATACTCCATTTGTTTTGTACTTAACATATAGTACTGAAAGGCACATCGACTGACTACTGAACATAAATCATTTATTTCCCAGTAGTTTGGTCTTAATATTTCTGTAAAACCTCTTGTTTGCAAATTAAAATATGAAAATTCATCAAGTCCCAGTATTTGATTATGTAGTACTTATTTCTACAACCATAATGCAATAAAACAGAGAAGTGAACAAAGGTAGCAGTGAAAAATAGCACTTATTTTTGCTAATAAAATCCCTCATTATATAGAAACTTAAGAAATTACAACCAGCCAACTTCTACCCAGGACAGAACTTTATTGCTTTTGGTCAGAGATCACTGGGAAAATAAGCACAATGTGATCTTTGAAATGTGATAAAATGCAAAGAAAAAATGAAACACCAATAACATAAAAGTCAGTATATTCAAATTTATTTGAGTCCTCAGGTTAATGCACTGCTATAATTTTATCTGAAATTCCTAAAAACTGAACTATGAATCTGATCAATAAAGGGACTGAGAGACTCTTATATATCCACATTAGTCAATAATGCATTCACTGCTGACATTCTAAAAGAAATACTAAGGGGGCGGGTGCCTGGGTGGCTCAGTTGTTTAAGCGTCCGGCTTCAGCTCAGGTCATGATCTCGCAGTTCACGGGTTCGAGCCCCGTGTCGGGCTCTGTGCTGACAGCTAGCTCAGAGCCTGGAGCCTGCTTTGGATTCTGTGTCTCCCTCTCTCTGACCCTCCCCCGCTCATGCTGTCTCTCTCTGTCTCTCAAAAACAAATAAAAAACATTTTTAAAAAAAGTTTAAAAAAAATATGTCCAAGAAATAAATGCCTGGTCTTGGGGGCACGTGACTGGCTCAATCACTGAAGCATGCAACTCTGATCTTGGGGTTGTGAGTTCAAGCCCCATATTTGGTGCAGAGCTACCTTTGGGGGAAAAAGTCTCATCTTGCCCTTATCTGAAACTATATTAGAGGTAATAGGGAAGATTTTCTAACTCAGGGACCCCTACAGGAAACAAATGGACTGGGTTGAAGTAAAGAGGAATTTGTTTGTAGGTATCCTCAATGTGGCAGCGAATAAGGTCTGAAAGCATGCTTCTTCTATAAAAGCTGTCTGACCTCTGACAAAACATCAATAATATGTATATTTGACAGTTACTTTAATTACTTTTAGTTTTTCTGTAACACTGATAGATGAGGCAGCTGTGCAACTTAATACTTGTATCTGAAAAGCTCTACAGGCTTATCCAGGAGTGTTGATGTTTATGATAGCCTAGTGAATAAGAATGTAAATATCATAGGAATTCCGCTAGGAAACAGAAGAATTATCTTGTTAAAAAGGACCAGGTGCCTAGGTGACTCAGTCAGTTGAGCGTCCGACTTCAGTTCAAGTCACAATCTCACAGTTCATAGGTTTGAGCCCCACATCAGGCTCTGAGCTGTCAGCACCGAGCCTGCGTCGGATCCTCTGTCCCCCTTGCTCTCTGTCCTGTCCCTGCTCATGTGTTCTCTCTCAAAAATGAGCAAACATTTAAAATACCACCACCACCACCACCACACCCATCCAAGTTAAAAAATAAAGAAAAAAGAAAAGGGACCAAGAACAACTCCATGAATCAAGAACACAGACTGAGCTTAAACATGCAACAGATTTAGATTTGAATTCTATGTATCTTCATCAAGATAACCTTTGCAACATCAGTTTTCTCATCTGTAAAAGAGGGATGATTATACTTACTGTGAGAATTAAACGAGATCATATAAGTAAAAGTCCTATCACTGAGTTGCCTAGAATACAATAGGTAGGTATTCAAAGAAATGTTACTTTCTCTTCCTTTTCTCAGATTCTCTTAGTTCCTCTCCATAGCCTCTCGCATTCTTTATAACATTAGCACGAACAGTATTGACTAAGCTCTGTTCTTGCAAGTTCAAAGCTGCAGCAAGTAACAATATTTCCATTAAATTTTAAGTGTGATGCTCACAAAAGGATAAAAACTTATTTAAATAAGCTTTTAGCCTTTCAGTATTAGAACTTCAGCACTTTTATCAGCCATAGTTGGTTTGGTCAATTACATGAAATGAAAACACTTGAATTTATAAACTTGAATTATACTCCTGAAATAACTTCAAAATTTAAATTCCCCCAAAAATTATTGTTTTATTATCTTATTTGCCACTGAAGTAGATCACTAATAACTAACCTTATTAAAAACATACCTATTATTATACACTCTATCATAAGTATGTCGATAGACTATGTTAGACAAATGAAAAGACTTGTAGAG
Organism: Suricata suricatta; assembly: GCF_006229205.1. NCBI lineage: Eukaryota > Metazoa > Chordata > Mammalia > Carnivora > Herpestidae > Suricata > Suricata suricatta. The sequence continues at coordinate 42,876,702 of NC_043710.1, forward strand.
CTATCATAAACAGTTCTCACCTTCCTTTCTGATGATGCCCATGAGCATGCTCTTTATCACTGTCAAAATGGAATTTCATGAATCCAGAAGAGTATATTTAAGAAGTATAGGGGCGCCTTGGTGGCTCAGTCGGTTAGGCCTCCAACTTCAGCTCAGGTCAGATCTCACGTTCGTGGGTTCAAGCCCCGCGTCGGGCTCTGTGCTGACAGCTAGCTCAGAGCCTGGAGCCTGTTTCAGATTCTGTGTCTCCCTCTCTCTGACCCTCCCCCTCTCATGCTCTGTCTCTTCTGTATCAAAAATAAATAAAACATTAAAAAAAAAAAAAGAAGTGTAAACTTGATAATGGCTACTCTGACAGTCTGGAAATAGTGAGCCTTGTAAGGTTAGTAAAATTACACATGAAATAATGTTTAGTTTTACATTTATTTGTGCTTATAACAATAAAGTTCACAGCCAACAGAGGCAAGCCAAAAAAGATACAGGGAGGGGAAATGCAATTTAGAAAACAGGTTTATGTGATTAGTGAATTTTATTCTAGTCATTATTTAATTAAATGTCCCATCTAGCACTAAAACCTGGTCACTAAAAAAATAAAAAAATAAAAAATAATGGCACTACCAGCAACACAGTCCAAAACATATATTCATATAATAGATATAAAATTGGAAAATTCTTGACTTTACCAAAGCAAGTCCCCAAAGGCATATTTATTTAACATAACTGGGAAATAAGACATTTTCTTTGAAAATGAGACGTTTTTTTAAATGTAGAGACAGAATAGCTTAGTGGGTAAGAGCAAAAGCTCTACAACCACACTGACAGCCACTTAACTAACTGTATAATAAACACTGAGGAAATCAAGTTAGAACTTTTTGTACCTTGAATCCTCTGTGGAGAACACTAACAGTACCTGTCACCTAGGGCTGTTTTGAATACAATAAATACTGACAAATCGCTTAAAATGGTCCCATCTACATAGTAAATGTCAATATATGGGAGCATCTTATTACAGTTACTATCAATATTATTGACACTACACTACAATGGTTATACAATGCAAGGAAATCATTGAGAAAAGCAATCAGCTAAAAATCTTAATTTGCTAAAGACTTGTCATTTAAAGAAACAGGAAGCATTTACCAGATTCTAAGAAATGGAGGAAGAAAGAACATCTTGGTAGACAGAAGGTTTGGAGAGGAAGCTAGGCTTTGCCATGTCACACAAAGACATTGTGCACCCATCCTCCAATTAAACTGAGGACAGCTAGACCTTAATGTACTAGGAGATAACTGGGGCACCTGGGTGGCTCAATTTAGCATCTAACTCTTGATTTTGGTTCAGGTCATGATCTCCTAGTTTGTGACACCGAACCCCTCATTGGGCTCTGAGCTGACAGCAGGAAGCCTGTTTGGTATTCTTGCTCCCTCTCTCTCTGCCTCTCCCCCGCATATTTGCATTGCCACATTCTCCCTTTGAAAATAAGTGGCCATTAAAACAAGAAAAAGAAGAAGCGCTCCTGGATAGCTCAGTCAGTTAAGCCTCTGACTCTTGGTTTCGGCTCAGGTCATGATCTCACGGTTTCATGAGTTCAAGGCCATGTTGGGCTCTGAGCTGGCAGCACAGAGCTTGCTTGGGATTCTCTCGCACATGGGCTCTCTGTCCCTCTTCCACTCATGCCGTCTCTGTCTCTCTCAAATAAAGAAACTTTAAAAAAAACAAAAGAGGAGAGAACCAAGATGAGTAGATCACAAATTCAGAAAAGTCTGATAAATACTTAAGCTTACCCTCCATTTCTCTCCTTCAGTAAGTACCCAATTCTCTGTTCACAGCAAAACTTTTCAAATGAGTTCTCTACTTAGGTCTTTCTACCTCTAGATCTATCATTTAGTCTTCTATCTGGTTTCTATCCCAACCACTCCACTGACCTAACTCCTGCAGGCCACAGAACAATCTTTATCTTGCCAAATTCAGTGGTTGGTTCACAATCCTCATTTTGGTCAACATCTCAGTATCATTCAACACAGGTGTGTCCTTATAACATTTCCTTTCTTTGTTTCAATGATTTATCTATTTCAGCATTCCTCACAATTTGCTGGGTCCTCCTAGTCTGATTTATAGATGGAAAAGTAGCCCAGATCTAAATTCTGGGTCCTCTTTTCTGCTATGGCTACCCACTGTCCTTTGACAACCTACAGTTTTAAAAACCATTTGTAAGCTACTAACTCCTAAATTTACATTTCAGCACTGAACTTTCCCCTGAGCTCTGGACTAATATATTTCTTCATTCATTCATCAAATATTTACTGAACACATATTATACATGAGGCATTATTCTTGGATACTGGGATACAGAAATAAATGACTTTGTATTCTAGAAAAAGATAGATAATAAGATATATACATATAAGAAACATTGCAAACAAGATTATATATAAATATATATAAATAAGGAATGACTGCAGGGGGTTTGGTCTGTCACTATATACATACATATATATGTATATATGTGTGTCCAAAATTAAATATATACATATATGTGCATATATTTACATATATTTGAGGATAAGTGGTCATACCTGAACAAAAATGGGTATGAAATAAGGGAGCAGGCTATGTGAAAATATGGAGGAAGAGCATTCTAAGCAGAAGAAATACCAAATGCCCTAAACTCAGAAATTATTCCGATACCTTGAAGGAAGCAAAAGGTCCTGAAGCAGAGTAAAAGAACATTTGAATATGAAGTCAGAAAAGTCAAAAGTGACCAGATATTATAGAGCATTATAGCCACTGTAAAGCACTTAGTTGTTATGGGGAAAAATGGGAGCATCTGATCGAGGAAGTGACTTGGTAAGATTTTAGTTTTTAAAAGATCACTCTGGCTGCAATGTGAGGAACAGATTACATGAGGACAAGACTGGAAGTTGAAAGACCAAAGAAAAGGTCACTGCAATGACAGTCTAGGCAAGAGGAAATAGTGGCTTGGTTTAAAGCAACAGTACCAGTAATCAATGTAATCAGACAGGGCACACATTTTTTTCTACCTTTCTATTTAGAGAGAGCAAGTGAGCACCAGTAGGGAAAGGGGGGGGGGGGAAGAGAGAGAAAGAGAGAGAGAGAGAGAGAGAGAGAGAGAGAGATTGATTGATAGAGCATGAGTGGGAAAGGGAGACAGAATATAAAGCAAGCTCCAGATCTGAGAGAGAGACACAGACAGAGACACAGAGACACAGAGACAGACAAAGAGACAAAGAGACAGAGCATGAGCGGGAAAGGGAGACAGAATATAAAGCAAGCTCCAGATTCTGAGCTGTCTGTACAGAATCGGATGAGGAGCTAAACTCATGAACCATGAGATCATGACCTGAGCCAAAGCCAGATGCTTAACCGACTGAGCCACCCAGGCGCCCCTCATTTACTTACATTTGTTACATTGTAGGTTCTATGAGAGCAAAGACTTTGTCTTGTCCACCTCTCTGTCTCTGGATCCTATAATACTGCCTGACACATAGTAGGCACTCAAATATTTGTTGAATGCAAGAGTACATGCGTGAAAGAAGCCCCCTGCCATCTCTTTTGTAAGTTATTCTCTTCACTTTGGCCAGCTGACACTAGAATATAAGAGCTCCTCAATTTCTAGAAACTTTCCTCTTCTTGGTAGCTCTCACAAGGCACTCTTAGCCACCACTTGAATTTCCATCTATTTGCCCATGTTTGGGACATTTCTATCTCCAGCCCTGAGTTCCCTGAGATCTAACCTATTTCAAGATTTTAGCATGGCTAATCTCAAAGGTATCTCAAGTTCAGCAAAAGCCAATAATGAGCTTTGCCACCAAAACTGTCCCCCATCCAACCAGATAGGCAAGCTAGAAATATTCCCATCATCCTTGATATCTCCTCCCCGCCCTCTTTCCACTGGTAATCAATCTATCTCCAAGTCCAGTTAATTTTATCTTATAACCATCTTTCAAATATCTAACTATTTCTGAAAAGACTTTTGCCACTGCCCTAATTCATGTTGTAGTTGGGACTATTGCAACAGCTTCCCATAGTCTCACTCCAAAGCCACTCTGGTACCACATCCACCTACCCCAAGGCCCCCTCTCCACCCACCCCAACTGCCAGCAAAGAATTGTCCATGTTTCCGCTACAACAGTCTCTTCAAAAAGAAAACCTTAACATCTACTACATCAAGAGTTTTCAATGGTTTCTCACAGCCCTCAGGGAGGACAACAAAACATCACCCTCCAGGGGCCTTCTTAATCTAGCTCATGCTCATCTTTTCAGCCTGATCTTACACCACTCTTCCTTCTTTTTGTGTGACTGACTGGACTTCTTTTAGTTCCTAAACATATTACTCACCCAAAACAGGACTTGCTTTTATTAAAGGGTTTCACAAAATTCACCTTTGCACCACTCACCTCAGTTTGTAAATATATTCTTATTTCATTGATGTCTATTTCCTTCAGAAGATTACGTGTCATGAGAGCAGAGATGGTGTCTAACTTTTTCACCACTGTATCTCCAGAGTCCATCAAAATCTAAGAATTCTTCGGATGTTTGCTACTTGAATTTCTGAGAAGTTATCTTACGGCAGGATGGTGGACTGGCTACACTGGAGTGAAGAGTTTAAGTCCTGAATACATTTGCCTACAAGTTACTTAACCTCTTAAAACCTGTAGTACCTCATAGGATTTTGTGAGGATTAAAGACGATCATGTGCATAGTACGCTTAGCATAGTTACGGACACATAGAGAAAGCTCACAATATGTTAGCTGTATTATTAGCTATTTTAATTCATTCAAGTGGCAAGGAGCCATTTAGGATGGCTAGTAAAACTAACTTATTTTCACCCTTTTTCATAACTATACCTTCAACTGTAAATATATTTCCATAAATAATTTAAAATTTTGGAAACTGTGCAAAGTTTAACATCAAATATCTTCAACCTAAAAAAAAAAAAAAAGACTACAGCATAAAATAAAGTCAGTATATTATCTCCTCCTGCATAAAAAACGCACCCTGAAACATAGCAGCTTAAAACAACAAATACCATTTATCTCACGGCTGTGGGTAAACAGTGTGAAAGTGGCTTAGTTGGGTGCCTCTGGCTCAAGTTCTCTAAAGAGGTCATGTCATCCCGCCGGGCCTCGGTCACCTCACGACTCCGCTAGGGCTAAGGGATCCCCTTGCAGGTTCTCTCACGTGGTTGCTGGCAGACTTCTGCTCTTCACAAATTTCTAACAAGGTTTAAAGAGGGCAGAAGACAAAAATATCTCCATCGTCCGTTCAGGAAAACAGGCCATCCTTATACTATTCAATACCCCTTACCAAAAAAAGGGATAAATTTGTCCTTGTGTTTCACCTTAGATAAAAGTTTCTCGACAAAAATAACATGTTTCTTTTTATTATACAAAAGGGTTTTGGATCTTCGGGGGGTGAGGTGTTTCTTGGTGCAAAGGTTTTTTGTTTTTTGTTTTTTGTTTTAATAAAGCAGGGAAGGGGGGAAGGGGTCAGGACCTGTGAGCAGAAAGAGCTACAAGAGTGTTTTTTATTGGAGGTCTCCTTTTACTCTAACAGTTGGTACAGATCTTTTTTTTTTTTTTTTTTTTTTTTTTTGCCAAACTATCTCCACCTAGACTTTCCTAGATTTTTCCCCTCTCTCCCGCCCTTATTCTTACCTCTTTTATCACATTGCCCTTTTGCTTTTTTCATTTTACTAATCCTATTATTAGTAAATACATTGCTTTCTAGCATTCACATACTAATATTTGTTATAAGGCAAAGTATAAAATCAATCACCTAACACTTAATTTTACTAGATAATTGCCAAAATCAAAATTCATTTACTGTACAATCACCAACAACATTTATAAACTTAAAATATTCTATTCTAAGTATGTATTTGCCATATGTGAATGAAAATATTAGAGCCCTTCTAACCTCCATGTAAAGACATCAAAACTACCTGAACTCTAGAATTGTGCCATCCCACACAGTGGCCAGTAGTCATTTGTGGCAATTTAAGTTAAAATTAAATAAAACTGAAAACTTCTATTCGCACTATTTTTCAAGGGCTCAGTAATAAAAATGAATTTCAAACCTATACAAACCTTGCCTTACTATAACTTACGTCACAAACAGAAAAGCAATTTTAAAATAGGAAGGACCAAAGAAGGGCCAAGAGGGTCTGCTGGGTAGCTCAGCTCGTTAAGCAACCAGCTCCAGATCAGGTCATGATGTGATTTGTAAGCTCAAACCCCACATTAGACTGTTGACAGCTCAGAGCCTGGGGCCTGCTTCCGAGCCTATGTCTCCCCCTCTCTCTACCCCACCGCTGCTTGCACTCTCTCAAAAATGAATACATGTTAAAAAAGAATTTTTTTTAAGATAGGACCAAAGAATGAATACAATCGTGTTGACTTTGCAAACCTACCAACACCAATACAAATAGCAAAACACACACACACACACACACACACACACACACACACACACACACTTACAGACTTTATACAGGCTGCCTTTCTAAAAATCTCACCATCCCCTCCACTAGAGCTAAGAGCATGGCAAAGTAATGAAAAAAAGATCACAGGGAAGATGAACCAGGCTGCTGAGAAAGCAGTCTTCCTCTCTACCCAATAATCAACCCACCTGCTACAGTTAACAAGAAAGTACATACACACCTGTCCAGTAGTAGCTAGGTGGTAGTAAAACTGGTGTTCTCCCACAACTCTTTTGAAATGCAAAAGAGCAGTAAAACCCACCTAAAATCCAAGTCAAATTAATACTACTTGAGAGTGCTCCCATCACATATGCAATTACCTCTGCCTAGTTTTCCTTTAACATCTTCACCTTGTGAAATCTTGCTTATGCAATAGTTTAGCCTGTGGTTTAATTCCACCTCCTCCATACCTAAGCTGCTCTATATTAGAGCTCTCCAGAGAAACAGAATTAAGAGGAAATATAGAGATAGAGATATTTATTATAAGAAAAGGGTTAAAAAAAAAAAACTATGGAGGCTGGCAAGTCCCAAGATCTGCATGGTGAGTCAGCAAACTAGAGACCCAAGAGAGCTGATAGTTTGGTTCCAGTCTGAGTCGGAAGGCCTGAGAACCACGAGAGTTGATGGTATAGTTCCTGTCTGTAGACCAGCAAGCTTGAGGCCCAGGAAGAGCCGATTTTTCAGTTTGAATCTGCAGGAAAAATGCTGATGTCCCAGTCTGAAGGCAGTCAGGCAGAAAATAATTCTCTTTTACAGGGATGAGGGTCATCCTTTTGTTTTATTCAGGCTGTATGAGACCCACCCACACTAGAGAGGTGATTTGCTTTACTTAGTCTATGTATTTAAATGCTAATCTCATCTAACAACATCATAATAGAAACACCCAGAATAATGTTTGATCAAATATCTGGGCACTCCATGGCCCAATCAAGTTGGCACATAAAATCAACACCCCAAATGGACTTCATTGATACTCTCAGACCTTTAATCACTTAGCTTTTTTCTTATTTATTTATTTTTAAATTTATTTTTGAGAGAGAGAGAGACAGAGTAAGCAGGGAAAGGTCAGAGAGAGAGAGAGAGAGAGAGAGAGAGAGAGAGGGAGACACAGAATCCGAAGACAGACTCCAGGCTCTGAGCTAGCTGTCAGCACAGACCTGACACGGGGCTCAAACCCACAAACCATGAGATCATGACCTGAGCTGGAAGTCGGACGCTTAACCAGCTCAACAACCCTAGTCACTCCTAATCACTTAGCTATACTCAGCAAAATACACTTAACATGCTCTGAGTAATGGATACTTGTGTGAAGATTTTAAATCTGAGGATATAACTAGCCTAAGGCATAAACTATTTCTTGTACTTTGTATATACCATAGTGTTACATACAACTGGTATTCACATTTTTTAAATAAATGCTAAATGAAATAAGTGCCTGACAGTAAAGAATCTCAATCTCACTCTTTTTTTGTACAACTTTATGAGCTATATTAAAGGAATCATGGGCCAAACTGCAGTATAAAAAGGCAATTCAATATTTAAGACATTATATTAAGGCATTATTTAAACAGGACATTGCATTCAATTCTCTTATGCAACCACATGCAAAGAAAATTAGTTAAGTCAATCCACAGGATTATCACCTATTTTAAAAACACATCTCTTGCACACCCACATAAACAACTTTCCCAGTCTCTGGTAAAATTTAAAAACTAATCCACACCAAAAAAAGAAAATAAGTACAGACGGTAGGAATATGTGCACTATTCTCTAGTTAAAGCGATTCTGGGACTTGGAATAATGACTACATTTTTTTTCTGGGCTTCTCAACTTATAACAAATCGTTTCTACCACACTATTCAGTGACCAGGATGATTTTAAGGGGAATTTTTTCCTTCCCTAATATGTCTTCAAATCTGAATCAAATTGTAAACTTTCATGTGAATGTGGCCACGTTGAGATCTCCTGCTTCTGTCCAGACTCACTATGCCAATGGAGCACACACACAGCATTTTTACCAGCTGGGAATGAATGCCAACACAGACTCTGTACACTCCTTCCTGGTCCTTTGCTTGCATCCAGAGCCAGGCCAGTTAGGCCTTACTCACTCAGGTTCTTAAGAAGCAGATACATTAGTGGCACCTGGGTGGCTCAGGAGGTTAACGTGCCTAACTCTTAATCTCGGCTCAGGTCATGATCTCACACTGGGAGGAGTTGGAGCCCTGCATCAGGTTCTGCATTGATGGCGCGGGATACCGCCCAGGATTCTCTCTCTCCCCTGCTTGTGCTTCTCTCTCAAATTTTTAAAAAATTTTAAAAAGTAGAGACAGTAAAGATTCAATCCACAAATAACTGCAAACGTAATTTTATCCCCTGTACCTGTTATATCTTTATTCAGAGCTTCTAAATATGGCTAAGCTTTTAATGAAAATTACACTGCTATTCTTTGCATGTCTAAAATAGGCGTTTACTCTCAAAACAGTATTCTCTGTAGCATCACTAAGAAGAATCATGTGACATGAAAAATACCTTAATCTCAGGGATCCTCTCCCAAAATTGGGATTTTAATTTCTTTTTCTGGACACTTATCCTCCATTTTTAATGGACACCTAGTACACCCTAGTGTTTTGGTGTTTTTTTTTTGTTTTTTTTTTGTTTTTTACTATTTAGCATGAAAGAGATAATGGCAATTGTTTGGGCAAGAAAAATTCTTTGAGCAAATGTCATTATTTGTCAGAACTCTGCATTTTAAGGGTAGAGCACCAACTCAAATCACACTAGGCAAAAAAAGGGGGCAGGAGCGAGGGGGAGGCATTACTGGCTCATGAAGTGGGTCAGGAAATTGGCATCATCCTCAAAGAAGAGCCTCAAAAAAATGGAAGTGATGCTCCCTCAGCCTTCTCTCACGCCCCACACCTCCCACTCTCATCCATCTCTTAACCCAATAGTTTCTCCTTAGCTTCATTCCTTAAACAGAACTTCTCCATATGGATTTGGAAGATATTTGATCTAAATCTCACCTGCATTTCTTCAGTGTGAAGAGAAGTCTTACTTCTCCTGATGCCTGTGTCTCAATCTCTGGCTGGAAGAGGCCCTCATGGACCTGGGTCACACACCTAGTCAGACTTAAACCTGCCATTATCGCTTGGGGATTAACCTAGATTGGCCAGGATGAGTAACGCACCCACCCTTTGGGTGGCAACGTGGAACAGGTGAACAAGATTTCTACAAGTGGGGGCGGGGTTCGGTAGAAGGTGATATGCTGGGAAACAAAAAACCTCAACCTTCACAGTCAACCAAAAAAAAAAACCAATCAGCGGGCACCTGAGTGGCTTGGTTGATTAAGCATCCGATTTCTGCTCAAGTCATAATTTCATGGTGAGTTCAAGCCCTGCATCCGGCTCTGTGCTGACAGCTTGGAGACTGGAGCCAGCTTCAGATACTGTGTCTCCCTCTCTCCCTCTCAAAAATAAACATTTTTAAAAATTAAAAAAAGTTTGAGGCTTAATTGAGCCACCCAGGTGCCCCACAAAATTGCATTTAAAACAGCCTCAGATTACTATGACCCAAGTTACTAGCAGAAGCAAACAAAAAAAATTTTTTTTTTAATTTTAGAGAGAGAGAAAGAGACACCTTGAGCAGGGGAGAGGGAGAGAGAATCCCACGTAGGCTCCATCCATATTCAGCGATAAGCTCAAGCTTGATCCCAGGACCTTAGGATCATGACCTGGGCCAAAACTGAGTCACACTCAACCAACTGAGCCACCCACTGCCCCAAACGTACATCTTCTGTGGAAGAAATTACTTCAGTCCACAGTTAGAAAGTGGAAGATGGCCAGTAAAGTATCCTCCAGACTGAGAAGGCACTTTGAGACCGAAAGATGTCACAAGCCACTCCACACCATTTCCAGAGTTTTATTCAGGGTGACTTACTGACGGGACGGGAACCTGGCAGGCCAGCGATCCAGGACACTCCACAGCTATCCTCCGACTACATTCCCTGCCAGACCTTAATCACCAGCTTTTATAGAGCGAGGGGCATGGGGGTGCGATGAGGTCACAAGGTAGTTATCTAAAGTGACGCCTCCTGTGCACCAGAGAAGCGCCGCTGGTTACCTGAAGTGGTGCCTCCCGTGTCCACTTAGGAACAACCAGAACAAGCCTTCTCACATTCTGGTCAGGGCACACATTAACCTCCGATGGGCCTGGGACATGTAGCCCTGAAGGAGGCCATTGCAGGAAGGGGTGGGGGATAGAGGGAAAAGCCACAGTGAGCCAGTGTTGTCAGCGCTCCTGCACACATGGACATGGACTGTCAGATGCCATTGACTGTAAGGCACATCCAGGTTTCAGTGGTTTTAAAATGTGAAAACAAAAAATACTCATGTTAAAAAAATCAATGAGAAATGATAAGTGTCCTCTGGAAAGATTGGAAACCACTGCTCTATAGTGGCAGCCTTTACATGGATAACTTCCAAATTCACCTTCTCCAATCCTGAGTTGTCCTCTAGACATTTCATTTCAATTTCTCTCTATCTCACCTCCCCACCACCACCAGCCAGCTAACCCCTGCACTTTCTTCCTGGTCCTAACATCCAGCCTACACTCATCATTCACAGCTCAAGATTCTAAAAGTCCAATAGTTAACACCTGCGAATTACAGTGCCCATTGTTGTTCTGCATGAGGAGTTCCTCAACACAGAATTAGTATCATTTGTGACTTAATGAGGTTTAGCTGTATTTTAGAATTATTCCTCCCTGTTTAATACATAGTAAAATACCACTGATCAGAAACCTTTGTTTTTATAGAGCTCTTAAAAGTCATCTTTACAAACAAACAAAATCTTTAATCTACAAACATTTTACGTGAATATAATTTCAAATTTACAGAACAGTGTGCAAAAGTAAGATCAGGGCACAGAAGCCCTGTTATGTCAGCACTCCTCGCCCGTCAACATTTAGTCCTAGTGGCCTTATCATGTCTGCACTCCTGTGTAAACACTCTTTCTCTCTATGGACGTATTTTTCCCCTGGAAATTTTTGAGAGAATAATGCTTATATCATGCCTTTTATCCTTAAATTCTTTTTTTTTTCATTTATTTATTTTGAGGGTGGGGGAGGCAGAGAGAGGGGGAGAGAAAATCTCATTCAGGCTTTACAGTGTCAGCACAGAGCCTAATGTGGGACTCAAACCCACGAACCATGAGATCATGACCTGAGCCAAAACCAAGAGTCAGACACTGACTAAAGCCGCCCAGGAACCCCATCCTTAAATTTTTCAGTGTAAATTTCTTTTTTTTTTTTTTTTATTTTAGAGAGAAAAAGAGCACAAGCGAGGGGGGGGGGAAGAGACAGAGAGACAGAGACAGAGACAGAGACAGAGACAGAGAGAATATATTAAGAATATTAAGCACGTTCCACGCTCCGTGTGGAGTCCGATGCGGGGCCTGATCCCACAGCCCTGGGATCATGACCTGAGCCAAAACCAACTGATTTGGGACACTCAACTGACTGAGCCTCCTAGACGCCCCTCTTCAGCATTAATTTCTTAGAATAAGGATATTCTTTTAAGTGACATTATAGTTATCAACTTCAGAAATACCAACATTGCCAAATACTTGTACAAATCTACTGTTCTGTTCCAATTTTGTCAATTGATCCAATAATGCCCTATAGTTTTTTACAGGACCCAATCTATAGTCAGGTATTACATTTATTATTTTTTTTATCTTTGAATAGAACACTATTTTTTTTAACATACGCAATTATTTTCCATCATTTACAATACAGTAGTTACAGTGACACTCAGGTATTACATTTAGTATGTCTCTTTAGTCTCCTCTAATCTGATACCTTTCTATATCTTCTCTTTGCCTTTCATGACACTGACTTCTTTAAGAACATAACTTTTTTATTTTTCATAGTTTATTTCTCAATTTGGGCTTATTTGATGTTCTCTCATAATTAGATTCAGGTTATTCATTCCCGATTGAAATACTAATACTGCTTAGAGAGTCACATCAGGAAACACATAGTGTCCATCTACCACTTAATGTTCTTTTAGGTTTTATTTAAGTTTATTTATTTTGAGAAAGAAAGAAAGAAAGAGCAGCACGAGTAGGGAAGGAACAGAGAAAGAAGAAGAGAAGAATCCAATGCAGGCTCCTCACTGTTAGCACATGGAGCCCAACATGGGGCTTGATCTCACAAACCGTGAGATCATGAACTGGGCTGAAATCAAGAGTCGGATGCTTAACCGACTGAACCACCCAGGTGCTCCTACCCCTTACTGTTGATATTAATTATCATGACATGATCAAGATGCTGCCTGATTTCCCCTCTGTATAGTTACTATTTTTTTCCTCTGCAATCTATGAGGCAACACTTTAAAATCATGCGAATATCCTGTTCTTCATTAAAATTTCTGCACAGACTGAGCACCCATTGATGATTCTTGCCTGATCTATTTGGTAGGTACTATGATGGCTACAAAATTTAAATCCATGTCAACCATTCATTTTTAATTTATATTAACTATTATTTAATGACAGATAAAATCTATCCTGAGAAGTCTAACAATGTATTTATTATGTGAATCACATGAACTTTAACTTGCATCTAATAACTAAATATTAAAGTAAGTATTAATTCTAATCACTTCAGCTCATTCATGTCCTGTGTGAGTTGTTTTCCAACAACGATGCTGAACACTGTATGGCCATCTTTGGGATAAAATGTACAATTTTTTTAACATTTATTCATTTTTGAGAGACAGAGACAGAGCATGAGCGGGTGAGGGGCAAAGACAGAGGGAGACACAGAATCTGAAGCTGGCTCCAGGCTCTGAGTGGTCAGCAAGAGCCTGATGTGGGGCTTGAACTCACGGACCATGAGGTCATGACCTGAGCCAAAATTGGATGCTTAACTGACTGAGACATGGAGGCACCCCTAAAATGTACAATTCAACTTCTGCCATGTAAATACTTGTATAGATGTTAGAAGATCCTAAGACAAAAATAATAAAAATAACTGACACTTTAATCATAACCAAAAATATTTTCTGTTCATCATTAAAGTTTACCAAGCTACTGTCAATTGTTTTTGTTTTCATGCATTGGCCAGAAATAAAGGGGAGAGCACTGGAGCACAGTTGTAAGGCATATGAAATGCTGCTATTTGGAAAGACAATTTGGCAACTGCTGGAAACTCTTAAAGGCATATACCTACGAATAAACTTGCACAAGTTCCCAGTGTACAATTACAAGGAAATCGGAAACAACCTACATATTTACCAATACAAACAATCTCAATAAATTACATTTCATTCAAAAAATGGACTGTTATGCAGCCATTATATGGACCAAAATAGGGGCGCCTGGATGGCTCAGTCAGTTGAGCGTCTGACTTCAGTGCAGGTCATGATTTCCCGGATCATGGGTTCGAGCCCTGCATCGGGCTCTGTGCTGACAGCTCGCTCAGAGCCTGGAGCCTGTTTCGGATTCTGTGTCTCCCTCTCTCTCTGTCCCTCCCCTACTCATGCTCTGTTTCTCTCTGTCTCAATAATAAATAAACATTAAAAATTTTTAAAAAAAAACAAAATAGATCTATGAAAGCGATCTGTAATATGTATTAGGTGAGAAAATATTGTAGAATAGTACTGAACCTATAGATGCCAAAAGAGAAAGGAGGGAAGGGATATACTATATATGTAAATTTATACACACACGCCCTTACATAAGTCTGCATAAACAGAAAATTTCTAGAAGGAAACACAGGAAACAGTTCACAATGTTTATCTCTGGGAAATAAGGTGACAGGGGTCAGGAACTTTTACTTTCCATTTTGCATCTCATTCTACCATTTAAATTGCTAACCACAAGCATGAATTGTTTATAATTTTTTAAATCTGTGACAATTTTCTTTTTAAATACCAGTGGTAAACTGGCTATCACAACTGAAAGTGAAATTAAAAAATTATTATCTGCTAATAATAGCATTAAAAAGCTACATTTTTTCATATTCCAATTCTATTCTCCAGTCCAAAAAGAGAAACTAGCAATTGTTATGCACAGGTACCTAGTAGGTATTTATTTAATATTTTTCCACATATTATCTTTCTCTTAATTATCAGTGGCACAAAATTTCCAGGTGGTTGACTTGTGGCCTGTGGCCAGGAAACAGAAAGAGAAAAATCACCCACCAACATGACCAGAAGTTAAACTCATAATGAAAAATTTAAATCAGTCTATTCCATTATAAAACCCATATTCAAGTAAATTACTACATGAAACAAAGAATACATATTTCAGCCATTAAAATATTAATGCCATTCTTCGAAGTATGTTAATCCAAAACAGAAAATTACTACCAGACTGTGTAGTTTGCACATTCTACATAAATGATAATTTCATATCCTGCAACAGTGTTCACAAAACATGAACCAAAAGTTACTAATTCAGTGTCTATATCAATCTCCACATACACATATAAACATGTATAAAGATATAGCACACACATACACACACGTACATCTTTATACATGTATACATGCATATATTTAATTATATAACAAATAAATGTATGATAGGAGGGATATTTTGTTTGTTTCCTAAAAGCCACACTGCTAATACCAACCACATGTTTTCCCATACTCCTCCTTGCTAGTAGCATCAAGGTTCACAGAGTCAGTAAGAAATGATTCCCAGGGTTACCTGTGACACATAAGTCCCTGACTGTCTTTACACCCATCTCCTTTATTACTCTTCCACTCAATCACTACCCTTAAGCAATACTCATCTCTCATTTTTTTAAGTTTATTGATTTATTTTGAGAGAAAGCGGGGTAGGGACAGAGAGAGAGGGAGAGAACCTCTAGCAGGTTCTACACTGTCAGCACAGAGCCCAACATGGGCTTTGATCCCACGAACTGTGAGACTGTGACCTGGGCTGAAATTAAGAGTCAGAGATGCCCAACCGAGGTACCCAGGCCCCAAGAATACTCATCTTTTTAAGTGACCAAATATACCAGGCTTGGCAGGCTTACAATGTAAATGCACCTCTGTTACCATGGACTGGAAAATCCAACCCACAGGTCTTCATGAGATGGTCTCCTCCTTACTCAAGTCTCAGATCAAATGTCATCTTACAAGGGCCATCTATAGCCATTAAACTAGAGTAGTCCTGCGAGGCATGCTCTATCCTAGCACCCTGTTTTATTTTCTTCTCAGGACATATCACTGTCTCAAGTTATCCTGCTCTTGTGTTTGTCTTGTCCAATCACTCCTTCCCGGTGTCTGCTTCAACAATGAAGTCTAAGTTCCAAAACCGCAGAGATCCTCACTGTCATATCCACTGTGGTACCCCCAGCATCTGGTGTGTAGTAGGGACTTGCTATTTGCTAGATGACTCAATAAGATAGAAATCAATCTTGTCATTACATGCTGTCAGATGCCCAAGATATATTCTAATATGCATGCACAAAGACACCGATGTACGTGTATAAATATGAAAACTGCAATGGTGTCTTTTTTTATTTTTCCATAATTTTTGAGAGAGAAATTTTTTTATTTTTGAGAAAGAAAGACAGAGCATGCGGTGGGGGAGGGGCAGAGAGAGGGAAGACACAGAATCCCAAGCAGGCTCCAGGCTCTGAGCTGTCAGCACAGGGCCCAATGCAGCTCTCGAACCCACGAGCTTTGAACTCAAGACCTGAGCCAAAGTCAGATGCTCAACCAGTTGAGCCACCAGGCACCCCTGCAATGGTGTCTTTACAGGTACTTTGAAATCTATGAAAGTGACCAAAAACTCTAAAAATGAATGAATATTGCTCTTATCTATAAGATTATTACATAAACCTAATACATTGTCACCTTATATAATTTCTAAAATTTAGTCACATAATAATCTAAAATTTACAGTACACATTTTTGTTTCTTTGAAAATGGTATATTAGTATTTTCCTTTAAACTCCATTATATTGCTTCTAACACATTCATTAAAATAGTCATAGTCATACATGAAAGAAATTTTACTTATCTAATCCTTACACCACCACTAGGAGCTGTGGTATTGCTATCACTGCCATTTTACAAAGGAGAAAACTAAGGAAGGAAAAACTGAAGTAATTTACCCAAGGTCCCTCAGTAAACTGCAAATTTCAATCTACCTTCTTAACTGAATTATGAATGTCAGGAAAATGTAATACTTTAGAAAATTAATCAGTTTATTTAACCTTTTAGTTTCAGGTACTATATAATAAAGTCTAATTAAAACCATAGTTCTGATTTTCCTTCTTCATTCAACTTAATTAAAAAAAATTTTTTTAATGTTTTATATTTATTTTTGAGACAGAAAGACAGAGACAGAGCATGAGTGGAGTAGGAGAAGAACGAGAGAGAGGGAAACACAGAATGTGAAGCAGGCTCCAGGCTCTGAGCTTTCTGCACAGAGCCCTATGTGGGGCTCAAACCCACAGACTGCAAGATCATGACCTAGGCCAAAGTTGGCCACCCAACTGACTGAGCCATCCAGCTGTCCCAACTTAATTTTTTTTTAATTTATTTACACAGGGGCGCCTGGTTGGCTCAGTCGGTTGAGCATAATACCATACTCTTGATTTCGGCTCAAATTATGCTCTCACGGTTTGTGGGATAGGGCCCTGTGCTGGGCTCTGCTGGGCTCTGTGATGACAGGGGCAAGCCTGCTCAGGATTCTCACTCTTCTCTCTCTCTGCCCCTCCCCAAACTCTCTTTCTCAAAATAAATAAACCTTAAGAATAATTTATTTACACAGGCATGAGCCTAGATCAGTATACAAATTTAACTTGTACTGCCATCATCAAAAAGAAAGCAGGGAGAAGAGGAGAGGAAGGTAAAAAGGGAGGAAGAGAGGGAAGAAGGTAGAGCAGGAGGGAGAGAGGTTATTGCTAGCAAGTGTGATGCAAACGGGCTCCAGGGCTACCGCCAAAGTCAACGGTGCCGACTCCACACTTCCTCATCCGTGTACAATCACTCCAACAGTCTAACAACATGGTCACTGAATCCTATTTTGTTGAGAGGTTAATTCAACATATACAAACCAGGGTTAAACTTCTGCCTCTAATAAGTGCACATTAAAGATCTGGAAATATCCATTATCCACATTTTTAAAAACTGTATGGTTTTTTCACATTACTACATAAATAATAAGAGATAACCCCAGTAACATGCAACAAGTATAACTTTAACATACATTTAGCATTCATGCTATATCAATATTCACTTAAGATTAAAATATTTTGAGATAAGCCAAGATGTAGTGCCTGCGTAGCTCAGTCAGTAGAGCATCTGACTCTTGATTTTGGCTCAGGTCATAATCCCAGGGTCATGGGATTGAACCCCGTATTGGGCTCCAAGCAGACTGTAGAGTTTAAGATTCCCTCTCTCTCTCTCTCTGTCCCTCTCTCTCTTTCTCTCTCTAAAATACAAATAAATCAAAAAATAAAAAGGCAAGATAATATATACTTTCTCCACTGTAAATATACATTCAGTCATAAATAATAAATACCCTGTGAATATATATTCAACTATAAACACAGTAATTTGACAACTATCATGGGTTTAAAGTTCAAAACCAGGCGCTCTTGGGTCTGGGCCCTGCATCAGGCTCTGTGCTGAAAGCACAGAGCTGGCTTGGTATTTCTGTCTGTCTGTCTGTCTCTCTCTCTCTCTCTCTCTCTTCCCCTTCCAGGCTTATTCTCTCTCTCTCTCAAAAAAAAAAGTAAGTAGACATAAAAAAAAAAAAAAGAAAAAAAAAGACTACTGAGTTCAATTGTAAACAACAGTTCCATAATCAAAGCTTGTAAACACCAAAAATTGGTTTTTAAATTTTTTAATGTTTATTTATTTTTGAGAGAGTAGAGACAGAGACAGAGACAGAGACAGAGCTCGAATGGGGGACAAGCTGAGAGAGAGACACAAACAGAATCTCAAGCAGGCTCCAGGCTCTGAGCTGTCAGCACAGAGCTGGACTCGAGGGTCAAATTCAAGAGCCATGAGATCATGACCTGAGCTGAAGTCAAACACTCAACAAAACTAGGTTTTTCAATTGTGACATGGCAACAGTAAGAGGATGGAAGAGAGGAAGGATGGGATTCCAAGAGACCTAACTCTCAATCACAAGAACTGCTGAAACTAACATATTGAGAGGGAGGCAGATTATTTTAAGTTATGTAGATAGACATCATAATAAACAGTAAAAAGAATTAGGATTATGTCTACAGGGCAAGGATAGAGTGGAGAGAAAAAAGGGGGCCAGAAGTTTTCATTGTAAGTCTTTCAGTACTATTTGATTTTTAACTGTGTGCATGTGTTACTTTAAAATAAATAAAAAATCATGACAAAAAATGAACAGAAATTTTATACGAAACCTTTTTGGGCTTTGGAAATGATTTCTGATTATTAGCTGTAAATAATGGTGTAAGTAATTGGAATCCAAAGATAATTGCAACGTAGGTACTATCCACCACTCACTTTAGCCATCTCATTTAGTAAAATGTAAGAAAATGCTAACAGAAAATATAGCTAAACCTATTCAGTTATGCTGATGGAAGAGAACTAGAATATTAATAAATTCATTTATTTTTGTCATTTAAATACACAAAATAAAATTAGCAGGGAAGATTAAGGTCTGTATGTTTTACAACATTAATATTAAAATTGATTCCTATCACTTGAGGACAATCAATGAGCCGGGTGTTCACAGAAATGTTACGTAAGGAAGAGGCACTCAAATCTGTTCACGAATGACCAAAGGAGATTCTCCAAGCAGTGCTGTTGAAAAACAAGGAAATGCCAGTGCCAATTTAAAACCGACCTTGGATAATATGCCAGGAGTAACTAACTGATAGCTGCCTAGGGCGCACTTAACCACTTTTACTTTCAGTCTCATCTCTTCCAGCTCTCCCAGCTAACCTTCTGCCCTTCCACTGTGTCAAGTTCCCGTAAAATAACCGAACCACAATAAAATACAGAAAAGGAAATAATGACATCAGAATGTCTACAAAAGGAGAATAAATCCACTCTTATTAGGAGTTCTTACTAGCAACAGTATCACTTCGAAGCAAGACTGCAGAAAAGAAAAACTTCATTTGGAGGGAAAACTCCATCTGGAATTCCAGTAAACTTTTTTTTTTAATTCACCAAATATTTTAAGGAGTAATACCCCAAAAAATGGGAAAAACTGGTTAAGCCTTTTCTAGGATAGTTTTGAAGGCACTGTACTATCATATTAATCTTAGGCAAAGAATTATAATTGTTAGTTCATAAGCAATTCAACACTAATATTCCTTATTAAATACTTGTTTTTGGAAGTTTACCTGGATCATTTTTTTAATTTTTCATTTCATGGCATTATTGTTGTAAAATCAATTTCCTCTTTCTATCTCAGAATTTTAATACAACTTCTAGAGCAAGTGTTTCCAATTCTCTTAAAATACTGAACTTCCAAAACTTAAACTTTTATTATCCAGCACAAATAATCACCTATCAAGTTGATTCATGTCTAGTCTTATATAAAAACCAAAATGAAATCCTTCTCACACTAATAAACTTACTAAATATTAGAGTTCACATACTACCAAACAGACCTATAGAATTCCAGAAGAATAACAGAAGAACCAGTAGGCCAATACTTTTAGTTGAAGTGTCAAGGTTTGTTTTCATTTTTGTTTTCTTTTGTTTTGTTTTTTAAGGTGAGAAGGCCAAAAATAAAAGCTTTTCCTTTAAACTAAATTTGTACCTGTTGTTGGAGGCACCCAAAATTAATAAAGAATTTTAGAAAGCAATAAATATGATATTTCTCAAGAAAATAACCTCATTGTGACAGCAATATCACTAGTACTAGAAGGATTAAATAATCTCTTGAAAAACTTCCCAGCTCTAAAGTACTGAGATTTTTATTAACATGGAACATTTTTCTCCTAAAAGAACTACCTTCTCTAACATTATTCTTTTGTAGGTTTCACTAAATAACGCTTTATGCTTTAAAAACGAGAAGCTGTTTCAAAGGGAGCCAGACTTTCTAAGTAAGTTAACTAGAAATGAGACAAACGTATTGAGTCTTTCATATGAAGAAATAAAACAACGTGATCGGCACAGTATAAATTCTAGTGACTAAACAACATTATAACTGGCTGAAAAATTATAAAGGAGTTAAACATTTCCAATTTAATCCTTAAAAATGTATATAGAATGAGAAGTCATTAGTAAATATTTGTTTGAAAATCTAAAGTCTTTAGTAATCAACAAACAAGGTATACCTTTTCATGTATATCACTTAACAGAAGGAAAAGATGCTTCCACATTAAAGTTAAAATTTCGTTTTATAAGAAAGGCTCTCTGGTGAGAATGATTGAACTTGGGGATATATAAAGTACTAGATAAGTCTTAAAAATCACCTTATATTTCTCCTGTATAAAGCTTTTCCCCATATCCTTGGACATACATGTCAGTACAGGGTGGGCTGACTGTCTTAACCTATCAAATGCTGGAAAAAGTCAAGGTTGGAAAGATCTTAACTACTATAAAGCCAAAGAATTTTTGCCAGAACTATGTGGATTTGGAAAAAGAGGAATTCCAGTAAATTCCAAGTAACCATTTGTTCCCACAGAGAAATAAAACTGATTTGTTCAGATTTGGAATGGACTTTTCATTTGACAGAACCAAAAGAGAATTATAAAGTTTAGCTCCTTTAAGCCACAACCCTCACAAACAGCTAAGAAGCAGTCATCATTAGTGTGATTCTCAGACTAGCAGAAAGTTTTCAAAAACACAACCTCTAGTATTTCTTAAGACCTACCTCTGGGGGCGTCTGGGTGGCTCAATCAGTTTGGTGTCTGATTTCAACTCAGGTCATGATCTCACAGTTCATGAGTTTGAGTCACATCAGGCTCACAACTGTCAGTCCAGAGCCCACTTTGGATCCGTGTCCCCTTCTCTCTCTCTCAAAAATAAACATTTTTTTAAAAACTTAAAAAAAAAAAACAAACAGACCTACCTATCAACGCTTGGGTCAGTCATTTTCCTCCAGGTACCCCGTGCTGCATGGACTTTGAAGTAAGGTAGAACTGGTTTTTTACACCTGTTCAATAAATCCCAGCTGCCTTATCCTGCTTTACCTTGGCTAGCTATGCTTGTTTCCCCAACTATTGAAGAAGATAACCACATCCCTGTTTTGATGACTACTTCATAAGCTTTTTAAGAGAGGAAAAAGAAATGATCATACAGATTAAAAAGTAGCAGAAACCAATCTTACACAATTTTTTCAGCAAACAGTGAAAGAGGAAACATGAACTTTTTGTATGATGCCACCATAATCCTAATACCAACACCTGGATATGGACATTATGAGAAAAGAAAATTATAGACCAACACCTCTCATGAACATAGATGAAAATTCTAAGAACTGTAATAATAATTTTGCGAGGTAAATCCTGCAACATATATATAGGATAATATATATGACCAAGTAGGGTTTATTCTAAGAATACAATGTTGGTTCAACATTCAGAAATAAACCAAAGTAAACCACTACATAAAATAAAAAAAAAGAAATCCCAGAATCATCTCAATACATGCAGAAAAGTATTTGATAAAATTTAATACTCATTTATCATTTTAAAAACCTCCAGCAATCTGAGAACAGAAGGTAAACTACTTAATATGATAAAAAGGTATCTATGACCAAAAAGCCCCAGAAAAAAAAAAACATACACAAACACATACACAACCTACAGTTAATATCAATCATAATGGTAAAATATTGAATACTTTCCCCTGAAGTTGGGAGAAAAAATGAGACTGTCTACTATCATCATTTCTATTCATCATTATATTGGAAGTTCTAGCCACTGTAAGGCAATAAAGGGTAGGAATAAAATATAAATATCAGAAAGAAGTAAAATTACCTTTATCCAGAGCTAACGTGGTTACATACATAGAAGATGCAAAGAAATTTACAAATAAGAAACTACAATAAGTAAATTTAGTAAGGTTGTCTGATATATAAGCTCAAGATTTTTCTATTATATCTCTGTATGATAATAAATGGAAAATGAAATTTAAGAAGCATTAATTATATAACAAAAAAACAAAAATTGAATAAATCTTATATAAGATAGGTAATAAATACTGAAAACTAAAAACCACTGACATGAAAAGATGCTTAACATCACACATCATCAGGAAAATTCAAATCAAAACCATAATGAGCTACCACCTCACACCTGTCAGAAAGGCTAAAATCAACAACAAAAGAAACAACAGGTGTTCGCAAGGAGGTGGAAAAAAAGAAACCCTCATGCACTGTTGGTGAGAATGAAAACTGGTGCAGCCACTGTGGAAAACAGGAAGTTCATCAAAAAATTAAAAATAGAATTATCCTAGGATCCAGTAATTCCACTACTGGGTATTTATCCATAGAAAACAAAAACAGTAATTCCAGAAGATACATGTACCCCCCTAAATTTACCGCAGCATTGTTTACAACAGCCAAGATACGGAAACAACCGAAGTGTCCATCCACTGTTGGGTAAAGAAGATGTGAGGGGCACGAGGATGGCTCAGTAGGTGAAGGATTGACTCTTGATTTCAGCTCAGCTCATGGTTAGTGGGTTCAGACCCTTGCATCAGGCTCTGCGCTGACAGTGGAGCCAGCTTGGGATTCTCTCTCAGCCCCTCCCCTGTTCTCTTTCTCTCAAAATAAACTTTTAAAAAAAGTCAACATTTATTGGGAGTATACTGAAACTATACCTACACATACATGCACAGATAATCTAGATATTATTTGTTGCCCTGCAACAAACCTAGTAGGTAGTCACTATTTTTTTGATACTATTTTTAATTACTAGTTTTAGAGATGAGAAAATTATAATACATAGATGTTGCTCTTATTAAATTTTAAATGATCTGATCTCGGTAAAATCATTTGGCTTGTGTAAAATAGTTTCCTAAATATACTAACAAAAAGTGCTATGTCAATATCTTACCTGGCTTCCCTACCACACTCTCTAATATCATCCTCCACCATTCTGTCATCTTACTCTCTCTTATTTTACTTCATGACACATATTACCATCTGATTATATATATTGATCTGCTTATATGCTTATTTGCTATCCCCCCAACTAGTATATAAGTTCCATGAAGGCAGAGACTGTCCATGTTATTCATTGCCCTATCCCTAGCAACTAGACCTAGACCTGTAAATAATGAACACCTAATATACACTGGTGGATGAAATAACAAATATCCTGATACTCAATTCTGTACCCTTTTATAGAACATTCATAAAACTAAGAGAAAATAACCTGATTTTGGACAACCACTTCATATAGTCAAAAAAGAATCTGGGGATGCCTGGGTGGCTCAGTCAGTTAAACGTCCAACTCTTGGTCATGATGTCAAAGTTTGTGAGTTTGAGCCCCTCATCTGGCTCTGAATTACTTTTGCAGAGCCTGCTTTGAATTCTCTCTTTCTCTTTCCCTCTCTCTGCCCCTCCCATGCACTCTCGAAAGAAAGAAAGAAAGAAAGAAAGAAAGAAAGAAAGAAAGAAAGAAAGAAAGAAAGAAAGAAAGAAAGAAAGAAAGAAAGAAAAAGAGACAGAAAGAAAGAAAGAAAGAAAGAAAGAAAGAAAGAAAGAAGGAAAGAAAAAGAAAAAAAGAAAGAAAGAAAAAGAAAGAAAAGCAATTTTTAAAAAAATAATCTGGAAAATTGAGTTTAGTATGTTAAACTAATGTAGATAATGATCTTCCACTTGGGTCATGAACGACATAACCATGCAAATGTAAATCTTTTAGAACTGTGTGATTTTGGAGCCAACTAAGCATAGTGTGTGTTGTGGTTTTAGAGAGAAATGCTTGGGACCAGCATTATGAAAACCAGTTACTATACTCAGCATTAATGCAGGGCTGGTAAAGCGATGACTAAACAACCACTGAATGTATGCAGGGATGGACGTTTGCCCCTTCACTGAATTCTACTGCTTAGGGCAATCTTATGCCTTGATCTCATTTCCTTTGACCACCTTGCTCTAGCTACTATCTGCACTCTGCTTTAACCTTACTTAACTCTTGCTCTTGTCTTTAACTTTTCCTTCTGTGCTATATACATCATTTCCCCTCTCTTTAACATATTTATGTGTACACCTATTTTTAGGGGCACACACACATGCTTGCACACATACATACACAACTTTCCTGTTCCTTGTTTTCCCTTCAAAATGCTCCTCCTTGATTCCACTGCCACTTTCTTCAAAAATTACATAACCTCTACTTCCCACCCCCAAATTCATATTGTCCTAAAAATCAACAATAATGACATCCATCACCAAATCAAACTATCTTCTTTAGCTACCTCAATAGATCACTTAAAACGGAACACATCCTCCATCTTGACATTCATGATTTCATGTCTCCCAGTTTTTGTTGTTTATGAACTTCAAAAGAATTCAGGAGATCCTCTTTAAGGAAAAAATTAGGATTACAAATACAAAATTGGGGGGTTCCTGGGCAGCTCAGTCAATTAAAAGGCGGACTCTTGATTTCAGCTCAGGTCAATATCTCACAATTAATGAACTCCAGCCTCACATTGGGCTCTGCTCTTACAGTGGGGAGCCTGCTTTGGATCCTCTTTCTCCCTCTCCCTGCCCTACCCCACTAGTGCTCTCGCTCTTACTCCCTCTCTCAAAAATAAATAAACATTAGGGGCACCTGGGTGGTTCAGTCAGTTAAGCGTCCAACTTCAGCTCAGGTCATATCATGAGTTCATGAGTTCAAGTACCACATCAGGCTCTGTGCTGACAGCTCAGAGACTGGAGCCTGCTTCAGATTCTGTCTCCCTTTCTCTCCACCCCTCCCCTGCTCATACTCTCTCCCTCTCTTAAAAGTAAATAAACATTAAAAAAAATTAAAATTATAAATGAATAAATGAACATTAAAAAATTTCAAATATAAAATTAGGTGCATACTTATCCAGAATGAGGAGGGAAATCATATTACAAACATCAAAAAAATCCAGGAAAAAAATAAACCTAGCAATAAATTTCCCGGCACACTTCTAGAATACTTTTTCCACATTTTTACTGCATATGTTTTATGATCACCTCTTCACATGACAATGATATGTAATATTTTCTATAAAGAGATTTAAAAAAACCTCCTAAAGACTAAACAGTTATTTACATTTTAGAAGATAATCTTTTAAGTTCACAAACTGTTAACTGGTCCATATCATATAAAATTTTGGTACTATTGTCTACTTTGGGGAATCCTATAGTCATTTCTTTTGTTTACAGGCTTTCAGAAGAATACTCCCCAGACTAGTTTCAGGCTCTGTGTATTTTAAATTGTGTTTCTCTTACTCTACCCACATACGTCCACAGTGTCAGGCATTGTAGTACATGTTCACGGGACCTGTGATCTCTGGCCTGGCATCTTTGTGCCAAAATGCTGAATCAGCACGGAACATAAGCGTATTCTAGGAGTACCTGGGTGGTTCAGTTGAGTATGCATCTGACTCTTGGCTTCCGCTCAAGTGATGAGCTCACTTGCATTGGATTGAGCCCCACATCAGGCTCCTTGCTGTCAGTGTGGAGCCTGATTGGGAGTCTCTCCGTCTCTCTCTATACCCACCCCCTCTTTCAAAATAAACATTTTTTAAAAAGAGTATTTCTAGGTGTCATTCACATAGCAGAGCAGTTGGCAAAAATTTATATATACTCTAAAGTGACAATGAGCCACATAAATAGGTGCCACTCAAACTAATTATAACTCTAATTCAGTTTTCCCTTAGCTAGATCCTAAAAATGTCTGCAGTCACTTCCATACTACATGAGGGTAAGTCAAGAATGGAAAGAGACATCAACCTTAAAATAACTTATTTTTTGAAATCCTACAGAAACACATGGCCATGTGAATACCTTCCTCCCAAAGTCTTGGAAAAACAGCTGCACAAGTGAGAGACCCTGAACTGAAGCTTAAGTGTAATTAGCTTTATGGTAAATTCTCCATATGCTACTACTCTAGTTCTGTTTTCTTCACTATTCCTCTTTATCATGCCAACCACTAAATGCAGGTACTTCCCATAATCTTTGCCCTTTCTTCCCCAAACCTGCACAATATAGATACTTCCTAAAGTCAGTTTGTCCTTTTTAATTCCATCTATATTCCTTTTTCCCCTGTCTCATTCATCACCAAGCTTCCACTATGACCTTCTAGGCAAACAGTTCTTTCTCTAGAATCGAGTGACTAGACTATCAAATCCATGGGCAAGGAAGCCAGTCTTGTAGTTTGCATGAACTACAGAGGCATTGAGCAACTTCTAAAATACATCTCTGGGGGCACCTGGGTGGCTCAGTCGATTGAGCATCCAACTTCAGCTCAGGTCATGATTTCACAGTTTGTGGGTTCGAACCCTGCATCAGGCTCTGTGCAGACCGCTAGGTCAGAGCCTGGAGCCTGCTTCAGATTCTGTGTCTCTTTCTCTCTCGCCCCTCCCCTTTCACCCTCTGTCTGTCTCTCAAAAATGAATAAGTGTAAAAAAAAAAAAAAAGATTAAAAATGCATCTCTGGCCTCATCCTCTCTTTCTAAACTCCAAACCTGCAATCGTAAACTGCATATTGCCATCTTCCACCTAGATAACGTGTGTTCTCCCCCCACCAGAGAAACACACACAAAATCCCCTGGTGCTTGGAGTACTCTGAATTTCATTGTAACACTCAGTGACACATTTACACCCTGAATAGATACTCTTCATAGTAACCTTTAAAGAAATTAAGGCACAACAAAACTATAGGCCTTGATCAAGAAAATTCTACCTCTAATAGCTTAAATTTGTCTCTTAAAAAGAAGTGGCTCAGCCATATAGATATAATTTTAATAACTTAGCTGGAAATAGACTCTGTGTTCCATACAAAGACACCATAATTAGAAATCCAAAGCCCAGGGTGCCTGGGTGGCTCAGTCAGTTAAGCGTCTGACTTCGGCTCAGGTCATAATCTCACAGTTCATGGGTTCAAGCCCCACATTGGGCTCTGTGCTGACAGTTCATAGCCTGGAGCCTGCTTCGGATTCTGTGTCTCCCCCTCACTTTGCCCCTCCCCCGCTAGTGTGTGTGTGTGTGTGTCTGTGTCTGTGTGTCTGTGTGTGTGCATGCCCATGTCCGTGCGTTCTTTCTCTCAAAAATGATAAAATATTTTTTAAAAGAATTAAAAAAAAAAGAAATGCAAAGCCTAATGTTAGTTATCAAACATGAACAAATAAAATACTTTGGAGAAAGACTAACTATCAATAGTTAAATAACAATAAATATGCCTGTATACATAAGTCTTCGAGTTTATATACAGAATGTCCTCAGACAATACAGAGTACATATTTAGTTATGTAGTCCTGCTCCACTGAAAGACCTCATTGTAAACACGCTACTAAAACAAAAGAGTTCCCAAGCAAACAGAACAAACTGCTGACATAAGTGTAGCACTGACGTATCTGTCTATTTGCCTTCAGTTGCTAGGATTCAGTGTATCCATTTTTTCTCTAAGCTTTAAAATATGCAACTCTTTGATGTTATAAGATCGACAGAACGCTTTGTACGTAATAAATATTTCACATTCTAATCTCTAATTTCTTGAAAACACTCATATTTTCCCTATGGTAAAAATAAACAAATGTAAGTGAAAATTTTAATTTCTTTACCAAAAACAACAGCAAAACTCAATTTCAAGAAAATGAAATAAAAAGGCAAACTGCATACATCCCAGTTACTATCACCATAATAAAATTCTGAGTGCAACTTTAAAAGAAAATAATCTGCTATCCATTCAGAAACTTTTTGAATTTCCGTAATCATAAAGGGCGTTTTGCAATATTCAAAAAAAGGAAATTATGTGGTGATCTAAGTAAACTCCTAAAGCTGTTCCAATTAGCATCCATTTCACCTTTAGAAGTATGATCCTAAAAGATGTTCATCGATTAGATGCTAATAAGTAAATTGAATTGCATGTCATCCATATGATCTGTGAGTGAAATCTGTTTGTTAGGCAAATAAAACAGAAATAGTGGTGACCTCAGGACTATGTTTTATGGCTCCATAATTATCATTCTATCTCAAATTATGAGTCAGTGAGAAAGTTCCCCCAGGGACTTCCACCTGCTCCTGGTACAGCTCAGGTATGATGCGTCAAATGGGCTTGAAATACCTTTGGTTGGTAGCAAAAGCAATCCAATTTCCAGGAAAACCTTCAGAAATTCAACATTTCATAATAAACAACATAGTCAATCACTTAAATATTTTTCAACTTTTATGTACTTTAGGATACAACTTCCACACTGTATTTCAAGATTCAAATATTTCAAATCAATTCAACATAACTTATTATAAGTTTATTATAAACTGTTTAAATAACATTTAGGAAGTTACAACTTAGTAATTTTTTACCTATACAAAATTTTAGCTCTTTACTACCTGACAATTAATATTCTTCAAAAATCAGATTTTCATTTTAGTAAAAAGCACCCTAACTGGTAATTATCATAATTTTTGTTCTAAGTGTCTGACTTTTTCGTTCTCACATCTGTAAGTAAAGCAAGGCTATTTGGAAGATACGTCAAATTTTACAAAATCATTATTATCAAAAGAAACAAATATAAGTAATATTTACCTAAAACAATAAGCTTGCATTCTGGGTCTTTTTATTTTAGAAGTTATTTTAATATCAGAATGAAACTTCCAGTTAACAAATAACATTGGGGGACACCTGGGTGGGTCAGTTGGTTAAGCATCAACTCTTGATTTTGACTCATGTCATGATCTCATAATTCGTGAGTTTGAGCCCCAAGTGGGGATCTGTGCTAACAGCAGGAGCCTGCTTGGGATTCCCTCCCTCCTTCTCTCTCTGCCCCTCCCCACTTGCACACACACTCTTTCTCAAAATAAATAAATAAACATTTAAAAAACAAAATACAAATATTGGCTTAGTTTTATAAGTAGACTCTAAGACTCAAGTTTTCTTTTTTTAAGTAAACTCTAACGCTCTGGCTTATGTTTAAGTTAAACAGATGTTAAGATATTGTATTATTTAAAATGGGCATAAATGGAATTTAGTCTTGACCTTCCTTTTCAAGTTTTTTGTTTTTTTTAAAGGAAAGAGAGGGGTCATTTACTTATTTTATTTTTCAAGGTTATTTTTTTTTATTTATTTTAAGCGAGAGATGGAGAGCAAGCAGAGATGAGCAGAGAGAGAGGGAGACAGAATCCCAAGCAGGCTCTACACTCTGCGCAGAGCCCAATACTGGCCTCGAACCCACAAACCATGAGATCATGACCTCAGTCAAAGTCAAGAGTCAGACACCCAACCCATTGAGCCACCCAGATGCCCCATCAAATTTTAATCATTAAAAAAGCTAGATGTTTACCTTTCATTTAAGATTGAAAATACTGTCTCAATTTGAAGTAAATTATAACCAAGAAAGAAAATCTTCCCTCTATATCTTGAAACTGACCGCTATATTAATAATCGCAAATTAATTCCAAGGCCTAAACAACTTCTACTAATCACAGACATTATTTCTTTAAAGTATAGATTCAGCACTAAAAGTTATATAACCTGTATCAGGGAGGTTATAAAATAGAGTAAACACCCACAATCAGCTCTTCTTTAAGGACACTAAATATTTATCATTAGCACCTAACTACGGAGAATACAGGTCCAGACAAAGTTACGAGTAATCAGTAGTATTCAAACAGAAGATGTGTATCACTGTCAGATAAGAAAAATGTCTTTAAAAAAAAAAAAAAAGGACAACTCAAGCAGTGAAAAGATTGATGGGAGAAGTTAGATATAAATTTCATATGGGTGCAGAATTTCTTCCACCTGCATCCAACTGAAATATTCAACCACTTAAATCATGCACGCTTGAAATAAATATGGATGAAAGTCTAATCTCATCCCCAGGGTAAGGACTTATACCAGCAACTGTAACAGGGCTTAGGATGCCCACCTGTGGCACAGGTAGAATCACTAAGGCTACATGCAGCCCTAGGTCTTGTTTCACAGACAAAAATCCATGATCAATGAGAAACTTGATTTCTCAATAAGAAATTGAGGATGCTAACCCAAACCTACTTGAAATTTCAACTTCAGTATGCTTACTATGATAACCCTAAATTTGGGGGGATATACAACCTCAATTCATGAAAGATGAGAAAAATATTCTCATAGTGGTTAGTTGTCCTTTAAGACTAGAAGGTTTAAGGTTAAGTAAGGAGATAATGAATAGATCAAACATAGTAGGTCTGAAGAGGATAAAGTATATCCATATCCAGTTCTAGAGCAGGTGCAGAGGGAGACGTTAGGGAGCAGTACGGATTAGTACAGCTTTTATCAAAATTTGAAAAACTACTTGGCATTACCTAGCAAAACTAAAGACAGACATAACCTATAACATAGCAGGCATAGCAGGCCCATCCAGGGTAAATACAGCAGAGAAAATATCAAATCTACGTAGAGAACTCATATGAAAATATGCTTTCAAACCATAATGATATTACACTAGAAATCAGTAACAAAAAGATGATAGAAATATTCCAGACACTTAGAAACTAAAAACTTCTAAATAAACTATAGTTCAAAGGGGAAGTTCAAAGGGAAACTACAAAATAGTTTGAACTGAGGGGCACCTGGGTGGCTCAGTCGGTTGAGTGTCCGACTTCAGCTCAGGTCATGATCTCATGCATGGTTCGTGGGTTTGAGCCCTGTGTTGGGTTCTGTGCTGACAGCTCAGAGCCCGAAGCCTGCTTCAGATTCTATATCTCCCTCTCTCTCTGCCCCTCCCCCACTCATTCTGTGTTTCTGTCTCAATAATAAATAAACAAAAAAAAAAAGTCAAGCGATACAAAGTTTTTTTAAAAAAATAGTTTGAACGGAATAAAAATTAAATACACATATCACGGGTGCCTGGGTGGCTCCATCAGTTAAGCATCCAACCTCAGCTCAGGTCATGATCTCACGGTTTGTGGGTTCAAGCCCCGCATCAGGCTCTGGGTTGACAACTAGCTCAGAGCCTGGAGGCAGTCTTTGGATTCTGTGACTTCCTCTCTCTCTGACCCTCCCCTGCTCATGCTGTCTATCTCTCGCTCTCAAAAATAAATAAAAAACATTAAAATTTTTTTTTAATTAAAAAAAAACAGCATATCAAAATGTATTGGCATGCAAGTAGGATTTTACTTAGAGAAAAAGACAAAAAACATGAAATGCTCATATTGGAAAAGGAGAGGGGCGCCTGGGTGGCTCAGTCCATTGTGCATCCGACTGTCGGTTTCAGTTCAGGTCATGATCTCGCTGTTTCATAGGTTCAAGCCCCTCATCAGGCTCTGTGCTGACAGTGCAAAGGCTGCTTGGGATTCTCTCTCTCCCTCTCTTCCCTGAGTGCATGCTGTCTCTCTCTCAGGATAAATAAATAAAAAAGAAAAAGAGAAAAATCTAAAAATCAATAATCTAAGCTTCTACTTAAACAAACTAGGAAAAGAACAAAATAAACCTAAAACAAGTAGAAAAAAAGGTAAACAATGATAGATAAGAAATCAGTGAAAGTGAGGGCGCCTGGGTGGCTCAATTGGTTGAGCATCCGACTTTGTCTCAGATCATGATCTTACCGCTTGTGGGTTCGAGCCTGGCATCAGGCTCTGTGCTGACAGTGCAGAGCCTGGAGCCTGCTTTGGATTGTGTGTCTCCCCCTCTCTCTGCCCCTCCCATGCTCATGCTTTGCCTCTCTCTGTTTCTCAATAATAAATAAATGTTAACCAAAAAAATCTAAAAAAAAAGAAAAGAAATAATGAAAGTGACAAGGGAGAAACAATATAGAGAAAATTAATAAAACCAAAGCTAATTCTTTGAAAAGATTTTTTTAAAAAGATAAACCTGCAGCTCCTGTTTGGCTCAGTCAGTATAGCATGTGAATCTTGCTCTTGAAGTTGTGAGTTTAAGCTCCACACTGGGCATAGAGACTACTTTTTTAAATTTTTGAATGAATGAATGAATGAATGAATGGTGGTGATGCTAATAAATGTGATTTAAAAGGGGAGGAGGTTGCCTGGGTGGCTCAGTTGGTTAAGCGTCCAACCCTTGATCTCAGCTCAGGTCTTCATCGCAGGGTTGTGAGTTCAAGCCCTGATCACCTCCCGTCCCCCACTGTGCTGGCCATGAAGCCTACTTAAGGAAAAAAAAGATAAACCTATAACAAGACTGACAGAGAAAAATGAGAGAAAAGATACAAATTACAACAGCAGGACTAAAAGAGGGATATGACTACAGACCCCACAGAATTTAAAAGGGTAACAAAAGACTATTACAAACAACTCTTTGCATATAGGCAATGCAGATGAAATGGACCAACTCCTTGAAAACTACAAACTATCAAAACTTACCAGTAATGAAAATAGATACTCTGAACAATCCTATAATTATTAAGTAAACTTAATACATAGTTTAAAACTTTCCAAAGAGAAAAGAAATTTCTAGTCCCAGATGGTATGTATCTCTGGCAAATTCTTCCAAACATTTCAAAAACAAAAACAAACAGACAAACAAAAAAAACAATTCATCATACTCCTTTCTGAAAATAGAACACTCTCCAATTCATTATCCTGATTGTGAAAACCAGACAAAAACAGTACACAAAGAAAACTACAGACCCATATCCTTCATGAACACAGATGCAAAACTTAACAAAATATTACCAAATCAAATCCAGCAATATATAAGAGTAATAATACACTGCAACCAAGTGGGACTTATCCCAACAATACAAAGCTGGTTCAATATTCAAAATCCAATGAGTGTGAGGTACCTGGGTGACTCGGTAGGTTAAGTGCCCAACTTCAGCTCAGGTCATGATCTCATGGCTTGTGAGTTCAAGCCCCACATCAGGCTCTATACTGACTGACCGCTCAGAACCTGGAGCCTGCTTCAAATTCTGTGTCTCCCTCTCTCCCTGCCCCTCTCCCACTCACACACAGACACAGACACACACACTATTTCTCTCTCTCTCTCTCTCTCTCAAATAATAAAACATTAAAAAAAAATTTTTTAATGAGTGTAATCCACCATATTAACAGTCTAAAGAAAAAAATATGATTATATCACATGATGCAAAAAAAGAATTTGACAACATCCAACTCTCAGCAAACTAATAGAAAGGAACTTCCCTAACCTAACAAAGAACATCTGTTAAGAAAGGTAGAGTCAACTCCGTATCTAATGGTGAAAGATTGAAGGCCTTCCACTCTAGATTTAGAACAAGGAAAAGAAAGATGTGGACTCCTATTTAGCATAGTACTAGAAGTCCTTGCCAGTTCAAAAAGGCAAGAAAAGGGGCGCCTGGTGGCTCAGTCGGTTAAGTGTCCGGCTTCGGCTCAGGTCATGATCTCACAGTTCGTGGGTTCGACCCCACATCGGGCTCTGGGCTGACAGCTAGTGCAGAGCCTGGAGCCTGCTTCAGATTCTGTGTCTCCCTCTCTCTCTGACCCTCCCCAGCTCACACTGTCTCTGTCTCTCAAAAATAAATAAAAACCATAAAAAAATAAATTAAAAAAATATATAAAAAAAAAACAAAAAGGCAAGAAAAAGAAATAAAAGGCACACAGATTTGAAAAGAAGAAACAAAACTGCCCCCGTTCACAGATGCCAGTATTGTTTATGTAGGAAAATCTCAAGGAATTTATAAAAATACTCCTATTACTAATAAGTGAATTTAACAAGGTCACAGAATACAAATTCACACACAAAACATATTTCTTTTTTTTTAAGTTTTTTTTTAATAATCTCTACACCCAACATGGGACTCAAACTCATGATGCTGAGATCAAGACTCATATGCTCCTCTGACTGAGCCAGCCAGGCACCCCAACAATTGTATTTCTATATACTAGTAATCAACAATACAAAAAATACATTTATAATAGCTTCAAAAAATGAACTACTTGGATGTAAATCTATCAAAAGGTGTACAGGATTTTTATGGTGAGAATTACAAAACACTGATGAATAATAAAATCAAAGAAGACCTAAATAAGGAGAGAGATAATGCATATTCATGAAATGGAAGACTCAAAATAGTGAAAAAGTCAATTATACCAAAACTAATTCTACACGTTTAATGAAACTATAATCAAAATCCCAGTCATATTTTTTTTTGTCAATATAAACAAGCTAAGTCTAAAATTTATATGAGAAGGCAAAGGAACAAAACACTTTTGTAGAAGAAGGCAGCGCGGTATTGTCAAAGGGAAAGATACACTAACTAATGGGATGGAATACAGAGAACCCAGAAATAGATCCACATAAATAACGTTAAATTGGGGCACCTGGGTGGCTCAGTCAGTTAGGCAGCTGACACTTGGTTTCAGCTCAGGTCTTGATCTTGCAGTTCATGGACTGGAGCCTCAGCATCGAGCTCTGCACTGGCAGCATGGAGCCTGTTTGGGACTCTGTCTCCCTCTCTCTCTGCCCCTCCCCTGCTTATTCTCTCTCTCTCTCAAAAATAAACATTTTTTAAAGTCTTTAAAAAAAGATATATATATATATATATAGCTAAATTGATTTTTCATAAAGGTACCAAGCCCATTCAATGGACATCTGTAGGTAGAAAACCCTGAAACCAAACTTAACTCTTTATAAAAAAAAAATTAATTCAAAATGGATCATAGATCTAAAATTATAAATCTTTTATAATTTTATAATCCCTCTCCTGCCCCCTTTTTCTCTCCCTCCCTCAGGAGAAGGACCCGGGATGATTCTCCGCCCTGCTGGTCGGGGCGGACGAAACAGGTACCGCCGATCACCGATCACCGGGGATGAGCGGCCCCGGCCATCAGGTTACGACAAGAAGAAAACATAAGAGAAAATCTTCATGACCTGGAGTCTGGGAAAGAGTTCCTAAACATGACACCTAAAGCATGATCGATAAAAAAGGAAAAAAATTGATAAACTAGACTTCATCAAAACTTAAATCTTCGCTCTCTGGAAAAAGTTCATAGAATAGAAGTGAAGCTATAAAGGCAAGGAAAATTGGCAAATTACATATCCAACAAAAGGCCTGAACCCTTATACCCACCTCACCAAAGATGATATATAATGGGAAAAGGAAAAACAATGTTTAAAATCATTAGCAGCCATTAAAGAAATGCAAAATAAAACTCTGATAAGATACCATTACACATATTAAAATAATGAAAATGAAAACAATAACAATACCAAGTGCTGGTGAGTGGAGCTACTGGAACTTTCATACATTACTGGTGAGACTGAAAAATGGCACAACCACTCTGGAAAACTACTGGCAATTTCTTATAAGGTTAAATATATACTTGTCACATGACCTAGCAACCCAACTGGGTATTTATCCTAGAGAAATAAAAACATACATTCACACAAAAATCTTTACATGAATGTTGATAGCAATTCTAGTCATAATCAACATATTTGGAAACAACCCAAATATCTTTCAAGAAGTGAATGGATAAACAACCTGAGGTACACCCAGCTGACGGACTACTACTCAGCAGTAAAAAGGAGTACATTACATACAACAACTTGGAAGACTCTCAAAGGCATTACGCTAAGTGAAAGATGCCAATCTTGAAAGGATCCATACTGTTTGATTCTGACATTCTCAAAAAGGTAAAACTACAATGAAAGAAAGATAGTGGTTGGCAAGGGTCAGGAGAGGAGAGAAGATATGACTGCAAAGACATGGTACAAGAGAATTTGGGGAGTAAAGGAACTATTTGGCATTCTGATCGTTATGATGAATCCACAAATCCATGCTCATGTCTATAATATACAAACCGTTACCATATGGAACTATATGACAAAAAGGTCCATTTTATTATGATAATTCTCAATTTTTAATTAAACAAATAAAAGGTAGGGGAGCCTCGGTGACTCAGTCGGTTAAGTGTCCAACTTCGGCTGAGGTCATGATCTCGCAGTTTGTGAGTTCGAGCCCCGTGTCGGGCTCTGTGCTGACAGCTCAGAGCCTGGAGCCTGCTTCAGATTCTGTGTCTCCCTCTCTCTCTGCCCCTCTCCTGCTCACACGCTGTCTCTCTCTTTGTCTGTCTCTCTCTCTCAAAAATAACTATTAAAAAAATGTTTAATGAAAAAAATAATAAAAGGTAAGCACCTAAGGTTTGGGGGAAGGAGTAAATGAAACTGTTTATAATAAAGCACTTTGCATAATGTCAAACACATAAGAAATGCTCATCAAATATGTAGTTATTTTTATTAAATCCTAACCTGAAAGGGTAAAGATCATGGGCTACCTCACCCTGCAGCATGGGCCTTGTACCAAAACCTGGATTACTTCCCCAATGTTCAGAGTGATTTGGTTTAAGAATAGAAGGAACTTAAAATAAGAAGAAGAGATAAGCTTCTTCCCTTTTGTGGATGAACTCAGAATGAATTCGCAAATGATAAGACCAAAAAACTATAAAATATAATCAAATTTAAGTACCATCTTTCTGATCCTAGGTTCTAACTCCTGGTCTTCATTTTATTAGAGTTTATATCAGAAAAAAATGTAAGACAATAATCCTGATATGTAAACCCACAAACATATTACCAATGGTTTTAGACAAGGAGGACAAGTCAATTCAATGGGGGAAAAGTCTTTGTAACAGTGCTGAAACAACTAGTTATCTACGTGGAAAAAGAAAATTTGACCATCAATCCATATGCAAAAAATTAATGCAAGTTAGAACACAGACGATAAAGCTCTCAGAAGAAAACATAATATCTTTGAGATGTTCAAGTAGACAAAGGTTTCTTAGAATATCAAAAAGTACTTGGGGCACCTGGGTGGCTCAGTCAATTAAGCATTTGACTCTAGACTTCAGCTCAGGTCATGATCATCACAATCTGTGGAATCAAGCCCCACATTAGGCTTTGCGCTGACAGTACAGAGCCTGCTTGGGATTCTCTCTCTACCTCCCTCTGTCTCTCCCCTGCTCATGCTCTCTCTCAAAATAAATAAAATTTAAAAATAAAATAAAATAACACAAAATAAAGAGATAAGACAGACCTGTCAATACAAATAAAACTGAGTGTTAAGAGTAATAACAGATGCACAGTGAGAGGGAAGTGACTCAAGTTTGTCAAGACAGAAAGCAATGAAGGAAGGGCTAACCTAGCCTCAGTTTTGTATACTCCATGCAACTATGTAAAAATTACAGTTGCAAAAACAAGGGTATGCAAGACTTAAAATTTTTGTTCTGTAAAAGATTTTGAGATAAGAAATGACTATTTTCATGTTGAGAGACAATGGCTTTTCTTCAATTGTATGGTTTCTATGAGAAGCAATCTTCCCTAACAACTCTGGCCTCTCTCTATCCCTCACTATTTTTTTTTCTAGAAAGGGAATATTGACTTACATGATTGGCAAATTTAGACTAAAGAGTTATGTAAGCATAACTGTATCTATGTTTTTACTCTTGGGAGTCTACTGCTAGCTGGAACAAGTTCTCCAGTGCTCCTCCAAGGTTAGGCTTCTCTACAAATAGGAAGAATGTTCCTGGCCCCGTCCTGACTGTGACCAGGTATGTCTATTTAACTCTGGGGTTCAGTATTAAAAAAAAAAAAATTGCCTGCATAGTAAGGCAAGTCCTCCAATATAAGCTTTATCAATAATAAAGGTGGTATTTTAATCTCTTATCTGTCATTCTTTTTTTAATTTGTTCAGAATTTGGGCAGGGGATATGGGTGTTATTCATTGAGCCCTGCTCAGACATTATATTACAATGCCCTCCTGTCTAATTTAAAATAAAATCTTCACATTTATCTTACAATAAACCTCAGGGTGTTGTATCCTTACATGATTCTGCTTCACAGCCCTCATAGCTCCTGGCAGAATGCCTTAGCAGTGTCTGCTGAAGAAATGAATTTTCAGATATTAAAGCTAATTATAGATGGTGCTTATTTTT
Organism: Suricata suricatta; assembly: GCF_006229205.1. Taxonomy (NCBI): domain Eukaryota; kingdom Metazoa; phylum Chordata; class Mammalia; order Carnivora; family Herpestidae; genus Suricata; species Suricata suricatta. Next base: position 42,915,211 of record NC_043710.1, read on the forward strand.
ACAAGCAAAGAAAACACTAAATGACCTATAATGATACACACTGGCATTTACTTTTCCCCTTAAAAATATTTCCCCATATATTTGCAAAAATCCACATCCATACATATTTTTGCCCGCTTTAAACCATTACCATTTACATAGTGGAAAATCTTCACAGAACTTGATCTAAACGCGGTAAAGTGCAGTGCCCAAGGCTGACCGGAGTGAGAAACAGGGTTGAAGGAGCCACTTTACAGACAATTTCTCTTCCTTCTGTTCTCTTATCTTTTGTCTCCCTCTTACCATCCCTGAGGTGGGGCTGCAGAGCTGTCAACAGGCTTAGTAGTGAACTATGAAGCAACAGTTACGGGTAAGGACATTTTTTTGAAGTTCTAATGTACCTCAAACTCCAAAATGACAAACTGGAACAAAAAATTATACGGGACAGTATAGTTAGGGTTGCAATAACTGACAAATTCTTTATCTTGTAGACCAAAGGTTCTTAACCTTCACATCCGAAACTTCAGAAGGTAAGAAATCCCCAATTAAACCCTTTTAATCAATTTTTAAATCATCATTAGTATCTTTTCTTTGTTTTCCTAACATTGGCAATTGCTGAATTTCCACCATATACCCCTATACAAGACTTTTCTACTTAAGACAGGTTGCAAGACAACTATTGGTTTAATAAAAAGGTATTATTTGAAAGATCTAAATTTATTGGCCTTACCATTGATTTTAGAGTAATTTGGCATAAACTACCAAGCAATTTGAAGATGAAAATTTTAACTATCAGTAACAACGCCACCAACAATTAACCTCTTGAGAGCTTGTCAGGTACCAGACACTGTTCCAGGAATTTTCCAGGTTATTAATTCATTTAATTCTGTAACAACATCTCACATCAGTGAGGCAGATGTTATTAGTACCGCTAGTTTTACACAGCTTGTTAAATAACATGCCCAACATCCTAGAAGTGGCAGAAATGCCATTTAAACTCCAAGCAGTCTGGCTTTGAAATTGTGCAACTCAACGTCCTGTTAACGAGAACACCAAAGATTGGAATTCATCTCCACCTACAGTTCTTTCCTTTACTCAAGGGTAACATGGAACTATGATGAAAAATGACAGTAAGAGTAAATACAGTCATAGACAGCCACTGTGAACTCACAAATGTACTAGCAGAAACGCAAAATAGAAATGTTGGAGCCTTGTTCTCGGGGAGCTTACATTTCAGGGAGCAGGCGCATATGTAAGAAAACAAGCTGTTACCCAAGAAAGCCAAGCTTTTTGTCACTTCTCCCAAGCCAGCAACTTTCCATTCTCTATGGAAGCTAATACTAATGATACCACTAACCTTCCGCACACCCAAACCTGAAATATCTTCATACTGAGAGTCTCGCTTTCCCAATTTTTCCTTCCAGTGTAAATGCCATGTTTTCTACTGATTTAGTACTAGCTCATTCTCCCATTGCAAATTAGGCACTGCTGGTAACGTTTTATAACATCATGGTTGCTTGGTTTTACCTACATATCTATTATCAGCATTTCTTCTTGAATTCAGTTCTTTCTGCCTGAACTATATGTATTTTTGGTGAGAAGAATTCCCAATTTTTGCTGGCCTCAAATGATTTTAATTTGTTCTCTTTCCAGAAACAAAGCTTTGCTGGACATTAATTTCTAGTTTGACAGCTGTTTTCCCTCAGCCCACAAAGGATGACACTCGACTGCTTTCTGAGTCCACTGTTGCTACTAATAAGTAACCTTTCAGTATAATTGTCATTCTTTCTTGTTTGTTTGTGGTAGTTAATTTCTCTTTTCTCTATGACTTCTTTTAGTACTTCTCTTTTCCGTGTGTTCTGAATTTTGCAATGTTACACATCGGGCGGATTTATTTTATTTATTTTGCTTAAGATTCAGAGGGTTTTCAGACTATCACTTGGTATTTTTCATGAGAACTATAAAATTCAACTTTACAGCCAAAATTCTCAAATACCACCTGTTTTCCATTTTCTTATAGGCTTTTAGAACTTCAGTTAAATCCATGTTAAACTTTTTCTCCTCATTCTCCAAACGGCTCTATTTCTCTTAATTTCCATCTCTTTTTTTCTCTGCAAAATGTTATGGATAGTTTCTATGGATCTATCTTCTGCCCTCAACTGCTAATTAATATGTGCATCAGATTTTCAATTTGTGGTTATTTTTTCCATCTTTAGAAGTTCTGATTTTCCAATCTGTATGACTGTTCTGTTGACTCTGTTAACCCATCATTTCCCCAATTTTCTATTTTATTTCTTTAAACAGATTAACATTTCCTGTATCTAGTATATGGCATTTCTGACCTTTGAAGACTTTGGGGGTGTGATTTTTTTTTGCTGTATACTTTTTTCTGCATGTTCTTACTCATTGTACCTTGTTTTCTTGCATGTTTTATGGATTTTTGATGAATGCACTGCTCAATTTTTATCTGTGGGAATGATTTCAGGAATTTGAATTTACAGTCACTTGGGACCACTTTACATTTTTCACTTGTGTTTTCTCAGTCTGCATATATAGCATTAATTTCAACAAAAAACTAAATAAGTACTTTTTTATTCCAATTATAATTCTGGAAAAGGCAAAAGTATGGAATACAGTAAAAAGATTAGTGGCTGCCAAGAGTGGGTAGTGGGAAGGAATATATATGCAAAGCACAGAATATATTTATTTAGGATAGTGAAAATGCTTTTTATTTTCCAAAATGATGCATACTTGTCATTATACATTTGTCTAAACCCACAGACTATACAACACCAAGAGTGAAACATAATGTAAAGTATGGACTTTGAGTGATTATGAAGTTTCAATGTAGGTACGCCGTGAATTGTAACAAATCTTGTGGAAGATTTTGACAATGGAACAGACTATACCAGTGTGTATATGGGAAATTTCTATACCTCCCCTTGAATTTTCCAGTGAACTTTAAACTTCTCTAAAAAAAACTCAAGTCTTAAAAAATAATAATGATACTAAATTAAGCCTTATTTTTAAGATTTTTTTAACCAAATGAGAACCATAAAGATTACATACACACAAACACAACCTGTTAGAATAAACAAATTCAGGAAAGCTGCAAAACATAAAATCAACACATATAAATCAGCTGTACTCTATGCACTGACAATGAACAACTCAAAAATGAAATTAAGAAACAGGTCCATTAACAATAGAAGCAAAATGGATACTTGGAAAAAACCTTAACCAGAGAGGGAAAAGACTCATACACTGAAAACTATAGAACACTGCTGAAAGAAATTAAATCACAAATAAATAGAAAAACAAATAAATAGAAAGATATCCTATGTTAATGTATGGTAAGATGTAATACTGTTAACATGTCAATACTATTCAAAGTAATCTATGAATTCAAAGCAAAGCTTATGAAAATTCCAACAATGATTATGCTAAGTGAAATAAATTAGTCACAAAAAGGTAAATACTCTAGGATTCCACTTACATGAGGTACCTAGAGTAGTCAAACTCATAGAGACAGAAGAATGGCAGTTATCAGGGGTGAGGAGGGAGAGGCAGAGTAGAGAGTTATTTAATGGTTATGTATTCTGTTTAGAAAGGTTAAAAAGGTTTTTTTAATGTTTTATTTTTGATTCAGAGAGAGAGCATGAGAGGGGGAGGGGTAGAGAGAGAGGGAGACACAAAATCCGAAGCAGGCTCCAGGCTCTGAGCTGTCAGCACAGAGCCTGATGTGGGGCTGGCACCCATGAACATGAGATCATGACCTGAGCCAAAGTTGGAGGCTTTACCGACTGAGCTACCCAGGTGCCCCAAAAGGTTAAAATGTTTTAGAGATGGATGGTAGTGATAGTTGCACAACAGTTAGAATGTACTTAATGCCACTAAAATACACACTTAAAAATGGTTACAATGAGAGTTGCCTGGGTGGCTCAGTCGGTTAAATGTCTGACTTCGGCTCAGGTCATGATCTCACGGTTTGTGGGTTCAGGCCCCACGTCAGGCTCTGTGCTGACAGATTGCTCAGAGCCTGGAGCCTGCTTCAGATTCTGTGTCTCCCTCTCTCTCTGACCCTCCCCTGCTCGTGCTGTCTTTCTGTCTCTCAAAAATAAATAAAAACATTTAAAAATTTTTTAAATGGTTACAATGATAAATTTTGTGTATTTCACCACAAAAAAAGAAAAGAAAGGAAAAGAAACAGACACTGAGTCAGAAAAAAATACGAAATCTGAACAGATTAATTACTAATAATAAATAAAACTGAATCAGCAATCAACAGACTCCCAACAAACAAAAGTCCAGGACCAAATGGATTCACAGGTGAATTTTACCAAATGTTTAAAGGACAGGTAATCCTTATTCTCCTCAAACTATTCCAAAAAATATAAGGAAAGGGGAAGCATTACCCTGACACCAAAACCAAAGACACTACAAAAACAAAAATAAACAACAACTATAAAACAAAACAACAACAAACACTATAGGCCAGTATCCCAGATGAACATAGATACTAAAATCCTCAACAAAATACAGCAAACTGCATCTAACAATACATTAAAAAGATCATTCACCATGACCAAATGGGATTTATTCCAGCAAAACAAAGATGGTTCAATACCCACAAATCAATGCAATACACAAAGACAAAATGAAGGCTAAAAATCGCATGACCATGTCAATAGATACAAAAAAAGCATTTGACAAAATTCAATATCCATTCATGGTAAAAATGCTCAACAAAGTCAGTTGAGAGGGAATATATACATTAAAAAAGCCATACATGTATGAAAAACCCATGGCTAATTTTATACTCAATGGTGAAAAACAACTTTTCCTTTAAGACAAGAATGCCCATTCTCATTACTTTTTATTCAACATAGTACAGGAAGTCCTAGCCACAGCAATCAGACAAAAAATAAATAAAAGGCATCCAAATTTATAAGGAAAAAGTAAAACTGTCACTATAGCAGATGAAATGATACTAGACACAAAAATCCCTAAAGACTTCACCAAAAATAAATAAGATAAATAAATAAATACTCCATCAAAAAACTGTCAGAAGTAATAAATGACTTCAGTAAAGTTGCAGGATACAAAATAACACACAGAAATCTGTAATGTTTTCATACAATAATGAAGTAGCATATAAAGAAATTTAAAAAACAATTACATTTACAATTGCAACAAAAAGAATACAATACCTAGGAATAAACTTAATCAAGGAACTGAAAGATCAGTACTCTGAAAACTATAAAATACAAAACAAATGGAAAGATATTCCATGTCCATGGACTAGAAGACTGAATACCGTTAAAATGTCCACACTGCCCAAAGCAATCTACAGATCCAATGCAATTCCTATCAAAATATCAATAAAAAATTTAAAAACAAAGAAAACAAAAAAGCAACCTACAGAATGGGAGAAGATATCTGCAAATGATATATCTGATAAAGGGTTAATATCCAAAATATATAAAGAATTTTAAAACTCAACATGAAAAACTCACATAATCTGATTTGAAAAGGGGCAGAGGACCTGAATAGGCATTTCTCCAAGGAGACATAAGACAGCCAATAGACACATGAAGATGCTCAGCATCTCTAATCATCAGGAAAATGAAAATTAAAATCAGAAGAAGATGCTACCTTACACCTGCCAGAATGGTGAGTATCAAAGAGACAAGAAATAACAAGTGTTGGTAAAAATGTGGATAAAAAGGAATCCTTATACACTGCTGCTAGGAATATAAACTGGTACAGTCACTGTGGAAAACAGTAAGGAGGCTCCTCAAAAAATTAAAACTAGAAATACTGCAAGAACCAGTAATTCCACCCAAAGAAAATGAAAAACACTAGTTCAAAGAGATACTTTTAAAAAAAAGATATATGCACCCCTATGTTTAGTGCATCATTATTGACAACAGCCAAGATATGTAGGCAACCTAAGTGTCCATCAATAAATGAAGGGATAAAGAAAATGTGGTTTGTGTATACAATGGAATATTGCTCAGACATAAAAACAGGATGACAACATGATTGGGCCTAGAAGGTATTATACTAAGTGAAATAAGTTGGAGAAAGACATATATCATATAATTTCATTTATATGTGTAATCTAAGGAATAAACAATGAACAAACAAAAAGGAACAAACAGACCCATAAATATACAGCACTGCTGGCTGCCAGAGGGGAGAGGGTAATAGGATGGGTAAAACAGGTAAAGGCGAGTGAAAGGTACAGGCTTCCAGATATGGAATGAGTAAGTCACAGGGATAAGAGGTACATATAGGAAATACGGCCAACAGTATTGTAATAGTGTTATTCAGTGACAGACGGTGGCTGTGCTTCGGGTGAGCGCTACAAAACATGAAGAGTCACCCAATCACTATGTTGTTTGTACACCTGAAACTAATGTAACAATGTGCATCAACTGTATTTCAAATGGAAAAAAAAAACAAAACTGGGGGTGGATGGGTACCTGGCTGGTTCAGTTGGTAGAGCATCAACTCTCATGATCTCACAGTCATGAGTTCCGGGCTGGGCGGGGGTGGGTGAGCAAGGGGGAGGGGAAAATGGGTGATGGGCATGGAGGAGGGCACTTGTTGGAATGAGCACTGGGTGTTGTATGTAAGCAATAAATCACAGAAATCTACCCCCAAAACCAAGAGTACATTGTATACACTATATGTTAGCCAACTTTACAATAAATTATATTTTAAGAAAATAAATAAAATGAATTTTTAAAAATTACTTTTAAAGTCATAGGAGTGACATTTTTTTCATAGGAGTGACATTTTTTTAATTCATTTGTGACTTACTTTATATCAAGGAGAAATGTTCTTTGAAAATTAAAGGTCAACTGTTAATTACTTCTTAAAGGCTTTCCAACTCTCCTCTTGGAGAAGGTTAGTTGTTCCTTCCATACTATCCCCAGAGTACCTTGTTTATACCTCTGCTACAACACTTTCCACATTGAATCGTAATTAGTTATTCACATTTTCTCTCTGCGTTAGAGTTTGATCTTGCAATACAGACCCTGTGCTTAGTATCTCTAAGGCCTGGCATATACAAAAGGCAATTTGCAAACATATGCGAACTCTGATCAAATTAGTTTTTCATTACTTTCCCACATTAACTCTTCAGACATTTGAAATGTTCTTCCCCTCATGCACAGTTTTTGTTGTTCCTTTGATAAGTATTTCTATCCAACTTGAAAAGTTCTATTCTCCATCTATCTACTCATGAACATGAGAAGCAAATTGCACACTATGAAGGGGAAACTGACAAATCCAACAGTAAAGTAAGATTTTTTTTAATGCTTTATTTTTGAGAGAGAGAGAGTTCAAGCAGGGAAGGAACAGAGAGAGAGGGGGACAGAAGATCTGAAGCAGGCTCTGCGCTAAGAGCAATCCAATATATATTATTTTCAAGCATACCGAACAGTCATGAAAACTGACCATATATTAGGCCACATTCTTTGCCCAAAAGGCAATTAAATCAGAAAACAACAATAAAATAACTAAAAAACCTACAAGATTATAAGTTATTATTACTTCATAGCAACTTATTAGTCAAAAGGGAAATCAAAATGAAAATTAGAAAATGCTTAGGGCTGAACAATAACAATACTACACATCAAAACTTGTGACAGTCAACTAAAGCAATATTTAGAGAAATGTATAATCTTAAATGAATACACTAAAAAGCCTCAAAATCAACGAGCTTAACATCCCAATTACAAAGTTAGAAAAAGAACAAGGGGCGCCTGGGTGGCTCAGTCGGTTAAGCATCCAGCTTCGGCTCAGGTCATGATCTCATGGTTCATGGGTTCGAGCCCCGCCCCGCGTCAGGCTCTGTGCTGACAGCTCAGAGCCTGGAGCCTGCTTTGGATTCTGTGTCTTCCTCTCTCTCTCTCTCTCTCTCTCTCTCTGCCCCTTCTCTTCTCATGCTCTGTCTCTCTCTTTCTCTCTCAAAAATAAACATTAAATTCTTTTAAAGAAAAGAAACTCAAAGAAAAAAAACAATAAAAGAGCTGATATAAATAAAATAGAAAAAAAAGTACCAATCCAAAGAGCTGGTTTTTTAAAAAGATTGAAACGCAAATAGAGGCAAGGTGCCAGGGCAGTTCAGTTCAGGTCATCGGCTCAGGTCATGATCTCATGGCTCGTGAGTTCGAGCCCTGCACCGGGTTCTGTGCTGACAGCTCAGAGCCTGGAGCCTGCTTCAGAGTCTCCCTCTCTCTTTGCCCCTCTCCCTACAACGCTCTGTCTCTGTCTCTGTCTCTCTCTCTTTCAAAAATAAATAAATATTAAAATAATGTTTTTTAATAAGAGAAAAAAAGCAAATAGAGGCACCTGGGTGGCTGAGTTGGTTAAGAGTGCCCCCTCTTGATTTTGCCTCAGGTCATGATCTTACATATCATATGTTCAAGCCCCACATGGGGCTCTGCACTGACAAAGCAGAGCTTGCTCGGGATTCTCTCCCTCTCTCTCTCTCTCACTCACTCTCTGCCCTTCCTCCACTTGCATACATATGCGTGAGCTCTCTCTCTCTCAAAAAAAAAAAAACTTTAAAAAAAGCAAATCAACTTCTAGCAAGACCAATTAAGAAACAAAGAAAAAAGATTCAAATGATATTAGAAATAAAAAGAGGAGGAGCCTGGGTGGCTCAGTCAAGTTTAAGTCTGATTTGACCCAGGTCATGATTTCCCTGGTTCTCCCATATTGAGCTTTCCGCTGTCAGCACAGGGCCCACTTCAGATCTCCTGTCCCTCCTCCCCCCTGCTCACACACATGCATGCACTCTCTCTCTCTAAAATAAATAAACATTAAAAAATGAAACAGAGGACATCAATGCAGATGCTGAACAGACTAAACAAATAAGATATTATGAATCAAGAAAATAAATTTGAAAGGTTATATTAAATAGGTTCCTAGAAAAATATAACTTAAAATTTTCAATCAAAAGCAAATTCTTCTCTAAATTGTGCAAAAGACTGATTGCAATGCTGATCCCAACAGTATTTTTTGTGAAACTTGACAAGCTTATTCTAAAATTTATATTGAAAAGTAAAGTCCATAAAAACCCAACATCCTCTGAAAGAACTATTTAAAGGGATTTACCATATAGTGTCTTATTATAAAGCCATTACAATTAAGACAGGGTGGTATAAACACAGAGCGCATCAGCTAACCAATGAAACTTAACGAAGAGCCCAAAGGGGAGTTTGGGTGGCTCAGTTGGTTATGTGTCCAAATTTGGCTCAGGTCATGATCTCACTGTTTTTGAGTTTGAGCCGCATGTCCAGCTCTGTGCTAACAGCTCAGAGCCTGGAGCCTGCTTTGGATTATGTGTCTCCCTCTTTCTCTCTGCTCCATCCCCATGCACACTCTGTGTCTCTCTCTCTCAAAAATAAATAAACACTAAAAAGATTTTTAATAAATAAAAATTTAAAAATAAAGAGCACAGATAAAGATACATATATATACTGAATCTTCAGATATATATTTTGAAATATGGCAGAAATCGCAATGCTAATAAATGGAGAATAAATGTTTCAATGAATTATGTTGACATAATATCCATTGGATAAAAAATGAGATTGGATCATATAAAGCAATTCTGTGTGGATAAAAAAAATTTTGAAAGGCAAAACTTTAAAACATTAAAAAGACAATATAGAAATCTGTATTATGACTTCCAATAGGGAAGGGTTTCATAAACAAGACACAAAGAGTCTTAGCATTAGAGGAAAAGATTGGTAAATTTGACAACATTAAGAACTTCAGTTATCACGTGCCTATGTGGCTCAGTCATTTAAAAGCGTCCAATTCTTGATTTTGGCTCCGGTCATGATCTCACGGTTTGTGAGTTCGAGTCCCAGATCAGGCTCAGGAGCTTGCTTGGGATTCTCTCTCTGCTCCTCCCCTGCTCTTGCTCTTGCTCTTTCTCTCTCTCTCTCTCACCCCCCTCAAAATAAATTAAAAAAAAAAGAACTTCAGTTATCAAAAGACACCATAAAAACTGAAAAACGATATCTGCAACTCATTCAATAAAGAATTAATGTCCAATGTCCAGAAAACAAATAGAACTCATGATTTATTGAGAAAAAATAAACCAGCAAAAGAAAAGAACAAAAGACATTAAGAGACAAGCCCCAAATAAGAAATGTAGTCCTGAATAAAAAATGTAGTCCAGGAGTGCCTGGGTGGTTCAAAGAGTTAAGCATCCTACTTTGGCTGAGGTCATGATCTCACAGTTATGGCTTTGAGCCCTGCGTTGGGCTCTGTGCTCACAGTTCAGAGCCTGGAGCCTGCTTTGGGTTCTGTGTCTTCCTCTCTCTCTACCCCTTCCTTCACTCGTGCCCTGTCTCTCTTTCTCAAAAATAAACATTAAAAAAACAAAAAATAATTAAAAAAAAATGTAGTCCAAAAACGTAAAAAGTACTCGGCCTTATTAGTAATTAGGGCAATACAAATTAAAATCACAAAGAAATATCATTTCACACTCTCTAGACTAACAAAAATTAAAGTCAGTAAATAGGAGTCATTGGTTTCAGGAAATTCTAGCAAAAGTATAACAGGTATAATCATTGTGAAAAACAATTCAACTTGCCCTAGTGCTTAGTTTTGTACTGCCACATATGGATAAGGGTGATGCATCTACAATCCGAAAAATGTCAGCAAGCCACCAGAAGCTGCGGGGCAGGCTCTTCCTCTGAGCTCTTGCAAAAGAACCAACCCTGGGGAAACTAATCTTGGATTTCTAGGCTCCAGAAGAACTGAGAATGTGGATTTGTGGCTCAAGCCACCCGGTTTGTGGTACTTTGTTTCAGCAACCCATGCAAACTGTTACAGCAGTTACTGCAAAGTAATACATTACTCTAACAACTAAAATCTCAATGGTATAAAACAATACAAATTTATCATCTCACAGCTCTATGGGTCAAGCTGGTCTGACTGAGCTAAAATCAAGGTGTTGGCAAGGCTTCATTTCATTTGGGGAGCTCTGGGCAGGCGGGGGACCCCATTTCCTTGTCTTTTCCAGCTTTGAGATGCTGACTGCTTTCCTTGACTTCTGACCGTCTCCTATTTCAAAGTCAAAAGTAGATTGAGTGAGACTTCCTCACCCTGTATTACTCCAACCCAACAGCCACTGTCACATCTCTTCTGTCACTGTGATCTCTTCTGCCTCCCTCTTCCACTTTTTTAAGCGCCCTTGCAATTACGTGGATCCACTCAGACAGACAACACTGGTTGACCCCCCCCTTAACTTAATCTCACCTGCAAAGTCCCCTTCACCATAGAAAGTAACAAATTCACAAACTCCAGGGGTTACAGCAGGGGCATCTTCAGGGTGCTGTTTTTCTGCCTAGTTGAATAGCAGCATAGCTTGTAATTCAGCAATTCTTCCTCTAGATGCACATATGCATCAGGAGATGTTTGTAAGAATATTTTCTCCCTCTCTCTCTGTCCCCCCCCTGTGGATGATTCCTCTCTCAAAAACAAATAAACATTAAAAAAAATTTGGGGGGGAGGCGCCTGGGTGGCTCAGTTGGTTAAGCGTCCAACTTCGGCTTAGGTCATGATCTCACAGTTTGTGAGTTTGAGTCCTGCGTCGGGCTCTGTGCTGACAGCTCAGAGCCTGGAGCCGGCTTCGGATTCTGTGTCTCCCTCTCTCTCTGCACCTCCCCGGTTCATGCTTTGTCTCTCTCTCTCAAAAACAAATAAACATTAACCAAAATTTTTTTGAGTTTTCATAGCAGCATTATCTATAATAGCAAAAAACTGAAAATGACCTAAGGGTCCACAAACAGTGGAATGGATAAATAAGTTTTACTATGTCCATATAATAAAATACTCTAAAGCACTAAAAAATTTAACTACAACTATCCAAATCAACATATGAATCCCAGAAAATATCAGGAAAAAAAAGGTTATAGAAGAATTCATATAGCATGATTCTACTTACTTAAAGGTCAGACGCAGGCAACATATTATTTACTTAGGAATACATTCATGTGAGGGAGGGGGCGCCTGAGTGGCTCAGCTTGTTAAGTATCTGACTTTGGCTCAGGTTGTGATCTCAGGATTCATGAGTTCAAGCCCTGCATCGGGCTCTGTGCTGACAGCTCTGAATCTGGAGCCTGCTTCAGATTCTGTATCTCTCTCTCTCTACCCCTCGCCGGCTCACACTCTGTCTCTCTCTCTCTCCAAAATAAATAAACATTAAAAAAATAATAAATAAAGGAATACATTCATGGGGATTATAATAGTAAAGCAAAGCAAGGTAATGAATAGTATAGATAGAGTATATAGGTAGATAGAGAGATAGATGTGTTGCCTCTGGGGGGGAGGAGATACAAAATAGGTTACACAAGAAACTTTGAAGAAAATGAGTGGTGAATACATGACTTTTGTTTATTTTCTTTAAGCCATACAAAAATATGCAAATGTATAGTCTTTCACATGTGGCATTTCTCATTTACAAATTTAAGTAACTAAATAAATGTAAAACTCCCTGGAAGAAAGCTGTATGAAATCTAGGGAAGAAGTAGTCAAACATCCTCTAATGGATGGAGGAGGGATAAAGATCTTTATCTTACAAAGATAAGATAACCTGCTAGGTATCCTTACTGGAGGTAAAGTTTTAGTTGCAAAAGAAAAAGACAGTGGGAAATACACTCTAGTGCCCAAGATTTAGAAACAAGCTTCCAACAATCACTTAAATAAACACGGATCAACTTGTATATAATAAACTGAACAATGTTACAAACTGTCAGAAAGACTCAGACAGAGGACTCCGCTCTCTTAAAGTTTTGCTTGGCTCACATAGGCGTTCAGTTTGTTTTGTTTAAATTTAAAGCCCTTAGGCAAAGTAGGCAATAGTCAGTTCACTTCCATTCTCCTTACCCTCCCCTCAACATATAACATAAATGCATTGTGTGGCTGGCCTCTGAAAGCATGCGAGTTTGAGACCAACTGCATCCCACAAGTCACCCTGAGACAATCATATCAAGGATCCAGTGTGTCTTTAAGGTCAATATGAACTCTGTGATCAAAAGTCTCTCCTATCTCTCTGCCACCTCTCACTCCTATCACCCCCCCCACCTCTTTTAATCAAGAACAGCATCTATCACGTAATTGGAGATAGCTGGCAAAATTAAAGACAACCTTGGAAAACTACGAATCCAGGTGCTCTTTACGGAAAATGCAGAGGATCTAGGAGTCCAAACCTAGACTCTCGTCCCTGTGTCCCAATATTTCACACCATAACCTAGAGACGATATTATCTCTCTGGAGTTGAGTTTCTTTCCTTCCTATAAAATGATATTTCAGGGGCAGCTGGGTGGCTCAGTCAGTTAAGTGTCTGACTCCTGATTTCGGCTCAGGTCATGATCTCACAATTCATGAAATTTTGCCTGAAATCAGGCTCAGCACTGCCAGTACAAAGCCTACTTGGGATTCTCCTTTTCTCTCTCTCTCTCTCTCTCTCTCTCTCTCTCTCTCTCTCTCTCTTTCTCTGTCTCCCCCCCGCCCCCCGCCACTCTCTCTGCCCCACCCCCACTCTTGTGCACAGGCGCACGCTCTCTCTCAAAATAAACTTTTTAAAAATGATATTTCAATTAGACAAATTCTAAATCTCTTCTATCTTCTATAGCTACACAAACATACTCATGTTCAAATAAACTTATTCAGCAAATATAGTCTGTTCTTCCTTTGGATAGGGGTATAAGAAAGAAGGAAAATGTGCTAGGGAAATGGGCAGACATGGTAATTGGGAGTAAGGAAAGAGAGTAAGAAGGGCCTGCCACTGAGGAGGATAAAAAAATCTGAAGACAATGAAAACAAACTTTATATGGTCTTACTCATGGTTGACCGTATTTACCTTTCACTCAGTGTGGGAAAACATAAACTATGGAGATGTTAATATTCCATATGATATAATGAAAATATCTGTCTCACGTCCTCACTGCTTCATGGATTTATTTTTATACAAGGCCAATTCCGCTGTAATGGAGCTCTGTCTTCCACTTATACATTGAGTATCACTGTACTTTCTAAAGATTCTTAATCCTATTTGTTTCTTAAAGGAGATTTTAACCAATGTGAATGATAGAAGCAGAAGAGAAAAGTCCACAAGTCAATAACAATAAGCAGTCCTCAAACAGCTAGAGCCAAGGATGGATGTGAGGAAGCGGTGTTCCCAGATGGCTTTTTAAAAAACAAACAAAAGGCTAAAAGCCTTTTGTGGGCAAGGATCAAGAGCATGAACTTTATCCTGAGCAGGAACAATGAAAAGTCTAAGAGATTTTTAAGAATGAGTGATCTGATTAAATCTGTGATTTTGAAAGATAACTCTGATGGCAGAGGACATATTTACAAAATAGCGCATAAGATTATTATATAGATTGATAGTTTACTACAAAAATATTGACATGAAGTGAGAATAAAGCGCTCTCATTAAAACCATAAAATAAATTTCATAAATACTACGGTATGAGTAAAAAAAATTCATAGTGAGGTTTGCCTTGCAAATTCCTTAAGGGGGTAAATAATCATTTAAACTTTAAAGTCTTTTTTAAAAGCTCTCATACTACATGTGTATATCTCTCACATAAAATTAACACTTTAAATAATATTTATGGGCTTTAAGGCCACAGAATTTTTAAATATTTACCTAATCATTTAGAAAGCACTTAGCATTTTAGGTATAGAAAAATATCTCACACAGTAACTTATACCTTTCAAAACCTCGTGTTTACCTAGTCTATCACACACCAAATGATCTGGTTGAAAAGCTGAAAACTACATTGTAGAATATACAATTCAAATGGCATAGATATGTAGTTTGTTACATTCTGGTCAATGCTTCTATGTACACAACTGGGGGTTTTTTTCCTTTTAGCTTCCTATTAGTTTCAGCTGGCTGCTGGCGAATGCACGACAAACTGAGTGCTTCTTTCCATTAACCCGAGACAGAACACAGTCAGCAGTAACTAGATTTAAACTTTAAATCTCTAAATGCTTTGCTAAAAACAACAAAAACCCTTAGCTAAGAAATGACACATACAAAGCATTTATATCAAAAACTACCAGTCTGATTATGAAAATCAAGTGTCTTAAAACATATGCCATTAATTTTCAAGATCGTACCTAACAAAAGTTAAAAATTATTTTAAATACAGTCTGACACAAATTAAAAATGTTCATGTGAATATTCAATTGTTTTTCAAAGATGTTCATAAAAACACTTAAATTCTTAAAAAAATGAAAGTATCATAATTTTTTATCAGTCCAAAAATGAATCCATCCACATATACTTTTTTAAAGTTCTCTATTCAAAAAATAGAATATATTTGTTCATCTTCTCCAACTAGAAAATATAGCTTATTAGTATCAACATTCAACATCTAAGTAAAACTTCAAGAACTACTAATTTGTGAGGTTTTAGTTATACTTTTATTTACACCTTGCTAAAAGAAATGGATTCTAGAACTGAGAGGTACTACAGAATCCGGGACGCCCTAACTTGACAGGATATGAGACCTAGAAAGATTCACTCACTCACTCGTCCAAGATCACATGGTAGAGCCACGACTGAACCCCTGACCCTCTCTCGGCCTACGAGTTCGGGGCATTTCCCCCTTTATCAAGTTCTACCCAAAATCTTTTTTACCTTCCTTCACTTTCTAAAACAAAAAGGTGACTACACAATTGTCGCATACAAAGTTCACCACTTTGAAAATTAGAAAACTCTCTCCATCTTTTACTTCCACAGAAGTACTAATTTCCCCCTTAACAAACAGTTTAACATCACAAACACGCAAACAAAACCCAGAGACCCATTGGTAAACTTCAGAAATTTAGTGTAAGTAAAACTGAATGTTATTACAATCTTTGTAATTTCTAGTAATGCCAAAATAGTACTATTTTATGACCCTGAATGTTAAATAGCCATGTATAAACCCTTGAACTAACATTTAAGATGCTAAAAATGGTTCCTACACAAGACAGAATGTGAATACAAGTTTTCTGAAATAAGAAAATATGCTCTTTTTAACAGTGAAATTGTATTTTCCCTTAATACAAATAATAAATGAAGCAACCTAGCAGTAACAACACCACTGCACCTAGCCGAAGGTTGAAGAGGTCTACTGTTACGGAAAGAGGACCAGAGGAGGATTAAGAAGACCAGGAATCTTTGATTTATAAGAGAACAGCCATAATTGACTATACCAACAGATTACTTATAATACCTCACAGTGTAATACTGTTAAGTACAGGAAAATTGTTTACAAATATGATGAGACTGCTGGAACCCTTTTCCGGTGTTAAAAAATGCAATCTATTCACATATAGTCCAGCCAACTGCCAGTCTCGCCTGTGAAATGAGCTGCTTTGACTTTGCTTCACAGCTTCTCTCCCAAAAGGTTTTCTCCTGACACACATCTTTCTAAGCATTGTCTAGTATCGCTGACTGTAAACTTAGAAAACAAAAGGCGTAACACTTGTTTAACAATTCTTTCTAGCATGTGGCCCAAGAAGTACAGACCACAAAAGCGGCCTCTGAAAACACTTTTCAAGAAAGCAAAGTGTGGTCTCATTGGAACCCTTCAGATCAGTGTTAAACATAAAAATCAATGTAGTAGCATGAAGCTTACTAAGAAGAGAGAGCATCAGACGTAGTAAGGACAAGAAACTTGTTTCAAATAACACCGGGTCCCAGTGTAAAACATATCACAGGTCAAAGAGCCTGAAAACCAATGGTATAGATTCCTAATCTCCTACTTAAAACCTCTACACTCATCTCTCTAGTTGCTTAGAAGACAGCACTGAAGTCTGAAAGGTCTAGGTTTAAGTCCCAGCATAGCCACTTACTGGATGTTCGAGGTTGGGTAACGTCTATACGCCTCAATTTACTCATCTCTAAACTGAGGACGTCATCTACCATACAGAGCTTTTGTGAGGATTTGGGACAATAAGTCTAACATTTTGCACCTAGCAAATGTTCAATGAATAGCAACGATATTTGCTGATTTCTTGGTGATGTAGAACAAGATTTCTCCAAACTACATAAAGAGAAACTCTCCCCTGAGGATGATTTCAATTCCTTTAAAAAACAAAAACATGTCAACCTGGGGTGGGGGGGGGGCGCAGAATGGAAATACTTCTGGCATCTTTCCAGACATTACCAAGTTTAAAGGTTAAATTGTTACAACATTCTCCTAATTATGTAACAAATACACACGACCATGAGTTAGCCCGTAAAAGATGATGGCCCATACTACTGAAACTGGGGGGAGGGGGGACCCTTAAAAATTATTCCCAACAATCTTTTCATTTATACCAACCAGCCTCAGTTCGACAGCTCATCCCTGTTCATTATATGATCTCGAATTCTTCCTCTCGATTATTAAGAATGAAACCACACTGATTAAAACTTATATATGCACATGTATTCAAGCTAATGGCTGATTGTTATCATGTGTGGGTAATGAATAATGGTCATCATGCATGGATAATGCATAGAATAGTAGAGATACCACCATTACACCAGCAACAAATAGCACCAAAAACACATAATTCAGTGTGTGCCAAAGTGGCAGTCCTCGATCTATTAAACCGCAAATAACTCACCTCATTCCTCTAAGAATTCATCTATCACAAGAACAAAGTCTTTAAAAGTTGCAATACGGTCAGCCTGCGATTTAATTTCTATTCCAAGACAAAAGGTACTTCTGCATGTTTTACAAAGCTTCCTGTAATTTAGGATTTCTTTCCCGAACAAAACTCCCCCCCCCCCCCCCGCCCTGGAAGTTAACTTGGTTTCGAGAACGCTAATTCAAGTTGGGAATCGAAGCGATAAAATCGCACTCGCTTCCTCACCAAGCCGTGCCTTCTGGTGCCATACCTGTTCTCGGGAAATGCAAGGCAACGAGGGTCTCCTGAACATCTTGGAACTGCCGGAGTAACCGGCCGAAGTTTCTCCGAACGACACGCAGCTGGACCTCCTGCGGGGTCTGATCACAGGCACTTTGTCCTCGGCGGTGCTGGCTAAGCGAGGATGATGAGGGGCTTCCCTGATCTGGAAGAAGTGATCCAAGCCCAGGGCCAGCAGGCAGCCGGCGTCTCCGACCAGGCAGGCGAGCAGCGGCCTGAGGGCGGCGGGCAGCGACCCGAGCCCGGTGACGGAGACCCACCAGACGAGGCTGGAGAAGAGCAGCACCAGGATGCCGTGGCGGAGCGGGGCCCGGTGCGCGAGCGTCAGCAAGCCCACGCAGCTCAGCACCGAGAACAACCTGCCCGCCACCGCGGGGGGCGTGTGCTGGGCCGCGGCGGGGGCCCCCCGAGCCCAAGCCCACGCCTGCCACGCCAAGAAGTCCCCCAGGTAACAGCAGGCTGGCAGCGCCAGCAGCCACCAGGCGCCGCCGCCGCCGCCGCCGCTCCGGCCCGGCCCGGGGCCCCGCTTGCTCTGGGTCAGGAAGCAGGTGAGGAAGAAGAAGGCACAGGCGATGCTGAACAGCGGGCTGAGGCTGTGCGAGCACACGCTC